>NW_027195027.1:472500-482500 GCF_038502225.1 Cherax quadricarinatus
TCAACCTCAATCCTGGTGTCGTAGACAGACTTCAAACCCCCATTAACCAACCTTCGTGTACTATACAGGATAACAGGGAGACAGTGGTAACCATCTTCCAAGTGCTACCATGCTAGCACCATGCTAGCACTATGCTAGCACCATGCTAGCACTATGGTAACACTATGGTAGCACCATAATAGCACTATGGTAACACTATGGTAGCACCATGGTAGCACTATGGTAGCACAATACTAGCACTATGGTAACACTATGGTAGCACTATGGTAGCACCATACTAGCACTATGGTAACACTATGGTAGCACCATTGTAGCACTATGGTAGCACCATACTAGCACTATGGTAACACTATGGTAGCACCATTGTAGCAGTATGGTAGCACCATACTAGCACTATGGTAACACTATGGTAGCACCATTGTAGCACTATGGTAGCACCATACTAGCACTATGGTAGCGCCATACTAGCACTATGGTAGCACCATACTAGCACTATGGTAACACCATGGTAGCACTATGGTAACACCATACTAGCACTATGGTAGCACCATACTAGCACTATGATAGCACCATACTAGCACTATGATAGCACCATACTAGCACTATGGTAGCACCATACTAGCACTATGGTAGCACCATACTAGCACTATGGTAGCACCATACTAGCACTATGGTAGCACCATACTAGCACTATGGTAACACCATGGTAGCACCATTGTAGCACTATGGTAGCACCATACTAGCACTATGGTAGCACCATACTAGCACTAGTAGCACCATACTAGCACTATGGTAGCACCATACTAGCACTATGGTAGCACCATACTAGCACCATGGTAGCACCATAGTAGCACTATGGTAGCACCATACTAGCACTATGGTAACACTATGGTAGCACCATTGTAGCACTATGGTAGCACCATACTAGCACTATGGTAGCACCATACTAGCACTATGGTAGCATCATACTAGCACTATGGTAGCATACTAGCACTATGGTAGCACCATACTAGCACTATGGTAACACTATGGTAGCACCATTGTAGCAGTATGGTAGCACCATACTAGCACTATGGTAACACTATGGTAGCACCATTGTAGCACTATGGTAGCACCATACTAGCACTATGGTAGCGCCATACTAGCACTATGGTAGCACCATACTAGCACTATGGTAGCGCCATACTAGCACTATGGTAGCACCATACTAGCACTATGATAGCACCATACTAGCACTATAGTAGCACCATACTAGCACTATGGTAGCACCATACTAGCACTATGGTAGCGCCTTACTAGCACTATGGTAGCACCATACTAGCACTATGATAGCACCATACTAGCACTATAGTAGCACCATTGTAGCACTATGGTAGCACCATACTAGCACTATGGTAGCGCCATACTAGCAGTATGGTAGCACCATACTAGCACTATGATAGCGCCATACTAACACTATGGTAGCACCATACTAGCACTATGGTAGCGCCATACTAGCACTATGGTAGCACCATACTAGCACTATGATAGCACCATACTAGCACTATAGTAGCACCATACTAGCACTATGGTAGCACTATGCTAGCACCATACTAGCACTATGGTAACACTATGGTAGCACCATTGTAGCAGTACGGTAGCACCATACTAGCACTATGGTAACACTATGGTAGCACCATACTAGCACTATGGTAGCACCATACTAGCACTATGGTAACACTATGGTAGCACCATACTAGCACTATGGTAGCACTATGATAGCACCATACTAGCACTATGATAGCACCATACTAGCACTATAGTAGCACCATACTAGCACTATAGTAGCACCATACTAGCACTGGTAGCACCATACTAGCACTATAGTAGCACCATACTAGCACTATGGTAGCACCATACTAGCACTATGGTAGCGCCATACTAGCACTATGGTAGCACCATACTAGCACTATGGTAGCACCATACTAGCACTATAGTAGCACCATACTAGCACTATGGTAGCACCATACTAGCACTATGGTAGCGCCATACTAGCACTATGGTAGCACCATACTAGCACTATGGTAGCACCATACTAGCACTATAGTAGCGCCATACTAGCACTATGGTAGCACCATACTAGCACTATGGTAGCACCATACTAGCACTATAGTAGCACCATACTAGCACTATGGTAGCACCATACTAGCACTATGGTAGCACCATACTAGCACTATAGTAGCACCATACTAGCACTATAGTAGCACCATACTAGCACTATAGTAGCACCATACTAGCACTATAGTAGCACCATACTAGCACTATAGTAGCACCATACTAGCACTATAGTAGCACCATACTAGCACTATGGTAGCACCATACTAGCACTATAGTAGCACCATACTAGCACTATAGTAGCACCATACTAGCACTATAGTAGCACCATACTAGCACTATGGCAGCACCATACTAGCACTATGGTAGCACCATACTAGCACTATGGTAGCACCATACTAGCACTATAGTAGCACCATACTAGCACTATAGTAGCACCATACTAGCACTATAGTAGCACCATACTAGCACTATGGTAGCACCATACTAGCACTATAGTAGCACCATACTAGCACTATAGTAGCACCATACTAGCACTATAGTAGCACCATACTAGCACTATAGTAGCACCATACTAGCACTATGGTAGCACCATACTAGCACTATAGTAGCACCATACTAGCACTATAGTAGCACCATACTAGCACTATGGTAGCACCATACTAGCACTATGGTAGCACCATACTAGCACTATGGTAGCACCATACTAGCACTATAGTAGCACCATACTAGCACTATAGTAGCACCATACTAGCACTATAGTAGCACCATACTAGCACTATAGTAGCACCATACTAGCACTATAGTAGCACCATACTAGCACTATGGTAGCACCATAATAGCACTATGGTAGCACCATACTAGCACTATGGTAGCACCATACTAGCACTATAGTAGCACCATACTAGCACTATAGTAGCACCATACTAGCACTATGGTAGCACCATACTAGCACTATGGTAGCACCATACTAGCACTATGGTAGCACCATACTAGCACTATAGTAGCACCATACTAGCACTATAGTAGCACCATACTAGCACTATAGTAGCACCATACTAGCACTATGGTAGCACCATACTAGCACTATGGTAGCACCATACTAGCACTATAGTAGCACCATACTAGCACTATAGTAGCACCATACTAGCACTATAGTAGCACCATACTAGCACTATAGTAGCACCATACTAGCACTATAGTAGCACCATACTAGCACTATGGTAGCACCATACTAGCACTATGGTAGCACCATACTAGCACTATAGTAGCACCATACTAGCACTATAGTAGCACCATACTAGCACTATAGTAGCACCATACTAGCACTATAGTAGCACCATACTAGCACTATGGTAGCACCATACTAGCACTATAGTAGCACCATACTAGCACTATAGTAGCACCATACTAGCACTATGGTAGCACCATACTAGCACTATGGTAGCACCATACTAGCACTATAGTAGCACCATACTAGCACTATAGTAGCACCATACTAGCACTATAGTAGCACCATACTAGCACTATGGTAGCACCATACTAGCACTATGGTAGCACCATACTAGCACTATAGTAGCACCATACTAGCACTATGGTAGCACCATACTAGCACTATAGTAGCACCATACTAGCACTATAGTAGCACCATACTAGCACTATAGTAGCACCATACTAGCACTATAGTAGCACCATACTAGCACTATAGTAGCACCATACTAGCACTATAGTAGCACCATACTAGCACTATGGTAGCACCATACTAGCACTATGGTAGCACCATACTAGCACTATGGTAGCACCATACTAGCACTATGGTAGCACCATACTAGCACTATGGTAGCACCATACTAGCACTATGGTAGCACCATACTAGCACTATAGTAGCACCATACTAGCACTATGGTAGCACCATACTAGCACTATGGTAGCACCATACTAGCACTATGGTAGCACCATACTAGCACTATGGTAGCACCATACTAGCACTATGGTAGCACCATACTAGCACTATGGTAGCACCATACTAGCACTATAGTAGCACCATACTAGCACTATGGTAGCACCATACTAGCACTATGGTAGCACCATACTAGCACTATAGTAGCACCATACTAGCACTATGGTAGCACCATACTAGCACTATGGTAGCACCATACTAGCACTATGGTAGCACCATACTAGCACTATGGTAGCACCATACTAGCACTATGGTAGCACCATACTAGCACTATGGTAGCACCATACTAGCACTATGATAGCACCATACTAGCACTATGGTAGCACCATACTAGCACTATGGTAGCACCATACTAGCACTATGGTAGCACCATACTAGCACTATGGTAGCACCATCTCCCGCCAGCCTCTGTATCAAATTCCACTCGTACAATAGTTCTGATGAAATTTCAATCTAACGTCAGTCGCGAGTATTGTCGTTTTGGCTGACTTTTCCATTCATATATATATATATATATATATATATATATATATATATATATATATATATATATATATATATATATATATATATATATATATATATATATATATATACTTAAACGTTTTCGTGTAAGAAAATATTCCTGAGGTTTTTTCTGCCCAGTTCCTAACGAACTTAAGGGCACTTAGAATAAAAGTTTGGAAGATTCTAATTAGAAGTTACATTTTACGTGTTCGATAGCGACCTCTGACCTGGCCAACTTAAAGTTGGGAACTCTGTTTCCCACACGTTGTGGGGGGCTAAGTTCCCGTGGTGCCAGACGCTGCCAGGGGGCTGAGACTGGTGAAGGTGATAAGGTGTGGTATATTGTTAGAGAGGCAGTGGACGTTTTTAAGAGGGACAGTGGACGTTTTTAAGAGAGGCAGTGGACGTTTTTAAGAGAGGCAGTGGATGTTTTTAGGAGAGGCAGTGGATGTTTTTAAGAGAGGCAGTGGATGTTTTTAAGAGGGACAGTGGACGTTTTTAAGAGGGAACGTGGACGTTTCAAAGAGAGGCAGTGGATGTTTTTAAGAGAGGCAGTGGATGTTTTTGAGAGGCAGTGGACGTTTTTAAGAGAGGCAGTGGATGTTTTTAAGAGAGGCAGTGGATGTTTTTGAGAGGCAGTGGACGTTTTTAAGAGAGGCAGTGGATGTTTTTAAGAGAGGCAGTGGATGTTTTTGAGAGGCAGTGGACGTTTTTAAGAGGGGCAGTGGACGTTTTTAAGAGGGGCAGTGGACGTTTTTAAGAGGGACAGTGGACGTTTTTAAGAGGGGCAGTGGACGTTTTTAAGAGGGACAGTGGACGTTTTTAAGAGGGGCAGTGGACGTTTTTAAGAGGGACAGTGGACGTTTTTAAGAGAGGCAGTGGACGTTTTTAAGAGGGACAGTGGACGTTTTTAAGAGAGGTCGTGGATGTTTTTAAGAGAGGCAGTGGATGTTTTTAAGAGGGACAGTGGACGTTTTTAAGAGGGACAGTGGACGTTTTTAAGAGGGACAGTGGACGTTTTTAAGAGAGGCAGTGGATGTTTTTAAGAGAGGCAGTGGATGTTTTTAAGAGGGACAGTGGACGTTTTTAAGAGGGACAGTGGACGTTTTTAAGAGGGACAGTGGACGTTTTTAAGAGAGGCAGTGGATGTTTTTAAGAGAGGCAGTGGACGTTTTTAAGAGAGGCAGTGGATGTTTTTAGGAGAGGCAGTGGATGTTTTTAAGAGAGGCAGTGGATGTTTTTAAGAGGGACAGTGGACGTTTTTAAGAGGGAACGTGGACGTTTCAAAGAGAGGCAGTGGATGTTTTTAAGAGAGGCAGTGGATGTTTTTAAGAGAGGCAGTGGATGTTTTTAAGAGAGGCAGTGGATGTTTTTAAGAGAGGCAGTGGATGTTTTTAAGAGAGGCAGTGGATGTTTTTAAGAGAGGCAGTGGACGTTTTTAAGAGAGGCAGTGGACGTTTTTAAGAGGGACAGTGGACGTTTTTAAGAGAGGCAGTGGACGTTTTTAAGAGGCAGTGGACGTTTTTAAGAGGCAGTGGACGTTTTTAAGAGGGGCAGTGGACGTTTTTAAGAGGCAGTGGACGTTTTTAAGAGAGGCAGTGGACGTTTTTAAGAGGCAGTGGACGTTTTTAAGAGGGGCAGTGGACGTTTTTAAGAGGGTCAGTGGACGTTTTTAAGAGGGGCAGTGGACGTTTTTAAGAGGGGCAGTGGACGTTTTTAAGAGAGGCAGTGGACGTTTTTAAGAGAGGCAGTGGACGTTTTTAAGAGAGGCAGTGGACGTTTTTAAGAGAGGCAGTGGACGTTTTTAAGAGGGAACGTGGACGTTTTTAAGAGAGGCAGTGGATGTTTTTAAGAGAGGCAGTGGATGTTTTTAAGAGAGGCAGTGGATGTTTTTAAGAGAGGCAGTGGATGTTTTTAAGAGAGGCAGTGGACGTTTTTAAGAGAGGCAGTGGACGTTTTTAAGAGGGACAGTGGACGTTTTTAAGAGAGGCAGTGGACGTTTTTAAGAGGCAGTGGACGTTTTTAAGAGGCAGTGGACGTTTTTAAGAGGGGCAGTGGACGTTTTTAAGAGAGGCAGTGGACGTTTTTAAGAGAGGCAGTGGACGTTTTTAAGAGAGGCAGTGGACGTTTTTAAGAGGGGCAGTGGATGTTTTTAAGAGAGGCAGTGGATGTTTTTAAGAGAGGCAGTGGATGTTTTTAAGAGAGGCAGTGGATGTTTTTAAGAGAGGCAGTGGACGTTTTTAAGAGAGGCAGTGGACGTTTTTAAGAGGGACAGTGGACGTTTTTAAGAGAGGCAGTGGACGTTTTTAAGAGGCAGTGGACGTTTTTAAGAGGCAGTGGACGTTTTTAAGAGGGGCAGTGGACGTTTTTAAGAGAGGCAGTGGACGTTTTTAAGAGAGGCAGTGGACGTTTTTAAGAGGGGCAGTGGACGTTTTTAAGAGGGGCAGTGGACGTTTTTAAGAGGGGCAGTGGACGTTTTTAAGAGGGGCAGTGGACGCTTTTAAGAGAGGCAGTGGACGTTTTTAAGAGGGGCAGTGGACGTTTTTAAGAGAGGCAGTGGACGTTTTTAAGAGGGGCAGTGGACGTTTTTAAGAGGGGCAGTGGACGTTTTTAAGAGAGGCAGTGGACGTTTTTAAGAGAGGCAGTGGACGTTTTTAAGAGAGGCAGTGGACGTTTTTAAGAGAGGCAGTGGACGTTTTTAAGAGAGGCAGTGGACGTTTTTAAGAGAGGCAGTGGACAAGAATTGTAAATTTTTAGACAAGAATTGTAAATTTTAGACTATAATTGTAAATTTTAGACAATTGTACATTTTAAGGGATAACGTGAAAACAACGATGCAGTGCAAATAACAGGGTTATTGCATACTTGCTTCGTAAATTGCATTTTAAGGGATGACGTGAGAGGAATCATGCACTGCCTGCTTGTGAGAGACATTCTCCCCATGAGAGTAATTATTGGCTCACCCTTAACACTACCATCGGCAGCAGCAATTAGAAGGTCGGGTATATGAGACTTCTCACTGCTTACTTCGTGTCTAGTTTGGAAAAGTCTCCACAACAGAAAGGGAGTAGAGTTGAAAGTTTGTTGAGAGGCCTTGGAAGCCTGAAATGGAGGTCCCTCCCCACTTGTAGGGCCCTGGAGGCCTGGCACGGAGGTCCCTCCCCACTTGTAAGGCCTTGGAGGCCAGGCAGGGATGTCCCTCCCCACTTGTAGGGCCCTGGAAGCCTGGCAGGGAGGTCCCGCCCCACTTGTAAGGCCCTGGAGGCCAGGCAGGGATGTCCCTCCCCACTTGTAGGGCCCTGGAAGCCTGGCAGGGAGGTCCCGCCCCACTTGTAAGGCCCTGGAGGCCAGGCAGGGAGGTCCCTCCGTACTTGTAGGGCCCTGGAGGCCTGGCACGGAGGTCCCTCCCCACTTGTAAGGCCCTGGAGGCCAGGCAGGGAGGTCCCTCCTTACTTGTAGGGCCCTGGAGGCCTGGCACGGAGGTCCCTCCCCACTTGTAAGGCCCTGGAGGCCAGGCAGGGAGGTCCCTCCGTACTTGTAGGGCCCTGGAGGCCTGGCACGGAGGTCCCTCCCCACTTGTAAGGCCCTGGAGGCCAGGCAGGGAGGTCCCTCCGTACTTGTAGGGCCCTGGAGGCCTGGCACGGAGGTCCCTCCCCACTTGTAAGGCCCTGGAGGCCAGGCAGGGAGGTCCCTCCGTACTTGTAGGGCCCTGGAGGCCTGGCACGGAGGTCCCTCCCCACTTGTAAGGCCCTGGAGGCCAGGCAGGGAGGTCCCTCCGTACTTGTAGGGCCCTGGAGGCCTGGCAGGGAGGTTCCTACCTACTTGTACGTCCCTGGAGGTCAGGCAGGGAGGGTGTGTGTTTGTGTATGTGTACTCGCCTATTTGTGGTTGCAGGGGTCGATTCGTCGGTCCTGGCCTCGCCTCTTCCCTGGTCCTCACACTCCCTGCTCCAGGAACTTTATTGTACCTCTCGTGTGTGTGTGTGTGTGTGTGTGTGTGTGTGTGTGTGTGTGTGTGTGTGTGTGTGTGTGTGTGTAGCGTATAAAACTGGGTCACAAGAAGCTTGTGGCGAAACATTTCCTCAATCGATGTTTCGAACTCTGCATAAACATGTTAATGGACATTCTACTAGTATTACCATACCTTAGCAGTTATCAGTAAGACGTGTACTTAGACTTTACATTATATAGACTGCAAGGTACCACCAGGAACCACTGCAAGGTACCACCAGGAACCACTTCAAGGTACCACCAGGAACCACTTCAAGGTACCACCAGGAAGCACTTCAAGGTACCACCAGGAACCACTTCAAGGTAGCACCAGGAACCACTTCAAGGTAGCACCAGGAACCACTTCAAGGTAGCACCAGGAACCACTTCAAGGTAGCACCAGGAACCACTTCAAGGTAGCACCAGGAACCACTTCAAGGTAGCACCAGGAACCACTTCAAGGTAGCACCAGGAACCACTTCAAGGTAGCACCAGGAACCACTTCAAGGTAGCACCAGGAACCACTTCAAGGTAGCACCAGGAACCACTTCAAGGTAGCACCAGGAACCACTTCAAGGTACCACCAGGAACCACTTCAAGGTACCACCAGGAACCACTTCAAGGTACCACCAGGAACCACTTCAAGGTACCACCAGGAACCACTTCAAGGTACCACCAGGAACCACTTCAAGGTACCACCAGGAACCACTTCAAGGTACCACCAGGAACCACTTCAAGGTACCACCAGGAACCACTTCAAGGTAGCACCAGGAACCACTTCAAGGTAGCACCAGGAACCACTTCAAGGTAGCACCAGGAACCACTTCAAGGTAGCACCAGGAACCACTTCAAGGTACCACCAGGAACCACTTCAAGGTACCACCAGGAACCACTTCAAGGTAGCACCAAGAACCACTTCAAGGTAGCACCAAGAACCACTTCAAGGTAGCACCAATAACCACTTCAAGGTAGCACCAAGAACCACTTCAAGGTAGCACCAATAACCACTTCAAGGTAGCACCAAGAACCACTTCAAGGTAGCACCAAGAACCACTTCAAGGTAGCACCAAGAACCACTTCAAGGTAGCACCAAGAACCACTTCAAGGTAGCACCAAGAACCACTTCAAGGTAGCACCAAGAACCACTTCAAGGTAGCACCAAGAACCACTTCAAGGTAGCACCAATAACCACTTCAAGGTAGCACCAAGAACCACTTCAAGGTAGCACCAAGAACCACTTCAAGGTAGCACCAAGAACCACTTCAAGGTAGCACCAAGAACCACTTCAAGGTAGCACCAAGAACCACTTCAAGGTAGCACCAGGAAGCACTTCAAGGTACCACCAGGAACCACTGCAAGGTACCACCAGGAACCACTGCAAGGTACCACCAGGAACCACTGCAAGGTACCACCAGGAACCACTTCAAGGTAGCACCAAGAACTACCTTGA
>NW_027195027.1:487500-572500 GCF_038502225.1 Cherax quadricarinatus
ATGATCATTTCTGAACTGTTACTCCTTCAGCAAGCTTCTTGTCTGCTTGATGTGACGGTGATGCTGTTATACCGGCAGTTACAGCCTTCATCTCCCACATCTCCAGGTATAAGTGGGGAGATGCTGACATTTCATCTCCACTCGTCCTGCGTCCGGATGCTGCAGTGGCAGACACTCAGCTCAGATTACGTTATTTGATTACTTGATCCGCCTCTCGTGGGCTGATTTTTGTGCCTTGGGAATCTTCCTTACCCCCCGACGAATGATAATGGCTAACATAAGATTCTGTTCGGATTTTTAACCCTGGAGGGTTATCCAGCCAGGATAACCTAAAACTCTTATTTCCATTGTGGTCCTCAATCTTGTTCCCCAGGATGTGACCAACACCAGTCGACTAACACCCGGGTACCTACCTGCTAGGTGAACGTGATAGTAGGCACAAGGAAATACGCCTGTCTCCACCCCTGAAGGGAATCGAACCACGGACATTGTGTGAGAGGCGAGAGAGTTGTCTACCAGTCCACGGAACGCTACCCTTGTGGATTTTTTACAGTTTTGCTATAATTAGTCATGTTAATGTGTAGTTGTAGTGGCAGTCGCAAACTACCAACATACTGACGAAGGTAGTGGGTATTTCCTAGTGGTTGGAGGAGGGGGGTATTGTGTACATGGCAAGGCAGTACAGCCAGGGTGGCGGGTTTGTGTACATGGCAAGGCAGTACAGCCAGGGTGGTGGGGTTGTGTACATGGCGAGGCAGTACAGCCAGGGTGGTGGGGTTGTGTACATAGCGAGGCAGTACAGCCATGGTGGCGGGGTTGTGTACATGGCGAGGCAGTACAGCCAGGGTGGTGGGGTTGTGTACATGGCGAGGCAGTACAGCCAGGGTGGCGGGGTTGTGTACATGGCGAGGCAGTACAGCCAGGGTGGCGGGGTTGTGTACATGGCGAGGCAGTACAGCCAGGGTGGTGGGGTTGTGTACATGGCGAGGCAGTACAGCCAGGGTGGCGGGTTTGTGTACATGGCAAGGCAGTACAGCCAGGGTGGTGGGGTTGTGTACATGGCGAGGCAGTACAGCCATGGTGGCGGGGTTGTGTACATGGCGAGGCAGTACAGCCAGGGTGGTGGGGTTGTGTACATGGCGAGGCAGTACAGCCAGGGTGGTGGGGTTGTGTACATGGCGAGGCAGTACAGCCAGGGTGGTGGGGTTGTGTACATGGCGAGGCAGTACAGCCAGGGTGGTGGGGTTGTGTACATGGCGAGGCAGTACAGGCAGAGTGGCGGGGTTGTGTACATGGCGCGGCAGTACAGCCAGGGTGGTGGGGTTGTGTACATGGCGAGGCAGTATAGCCAGGGTGGCGGGGTTGTGTACATGGCGCAGGCAGTACAGCCAGGGTGGCCAGGGTGGTGGGGGGTTGTGTACATGGCGAGGCAGTACAGCCAGGGTGGTGGTGGGGTTGTGTACATGGCGCGGCAGTACAGCCAGGGTGGTGGGGTTGTGTACATGGTGAGGCAGTACAGCCAGGGTGGTGGGGTTGTGTACATGGCGAGGCAGTACAGCCAGGGTGGTGGGGTTGTGTACATGGCGAGGCAGTACAGCCAGGGTGGCGGGGTTGTGTACATGGTGAGGCAGTACAGCCAGGGTGGTGGGGTTGTGTACATGTACAGCCAGGGTGGTGGGGTTGTGTACATGGCGAGGCAGTACAGCCAGGGTACAGCCAGGGTGGGGTTGTACATGTACATGGCATGGTGAGGCAGTACAGCCAGGGTGGCGGGGTTGTGTACATGGCGAGGCAGTACAGCCAGGGTGGCGGGGTTGTGTACATGGCGAGGCAGTACAGCCAGGGTGGTGGGGTTGTGTACATGGCGAGGCAGTACAGCCAGGGTGGTGGGGTTGTGTACATGGCGAGGCAGTACAGCCAGGGTGGTCCTCCTGAGACGTGGTGGGTTACGTCTATCTGGAGTTTACCTGGAGAGAGTTCCGGGGGTCAACGCCCCCGCGGCCCGGTCTGTGACCAGGCCTCCTTAGGTCAGTGTCCCAGGATGCGACCCACACCAGTCGACTAACACCCAGGTACCCATTTTACTGATGGGGAACATAGACAACAGGTGGAAAGAAACACGTCCAATTTTTCTACTCTGGCTGGGAATCGAACCCAGGACCTCACCGTGTGAAGCCAGAGCGTTAACCACCAGGCCACCAGAGCCCAAGCAAATATAAATCGGTCCAGTTTTCTGAGATATTAGGAGTAATAGAAACAGTGTCGTAAGTAACACAGGAAATTCACGCCTCTCTGTGTGTTAATTTCCACCTCTGGTATGTTAATTTCCACCTCTGGTATGTTAATTTCCACCTCTGGTATGTTAATTTCCACCTCTGGTATGTTAATTTCCACCTCTGGTATGTTAATTTCCACCTCTGGTATGTTAATTTCCACCTCTGGTTTGTTAATTTCCACCTCTGGTATGTTAATTTCCACCTCTGGTTTGTTAATTTCCACCTCTGGTATGTTAATTTCCACCTCTGGTATGTTAATTTCCACCTCTGGTATGTTAATTTCCACCACCTGCTATGTTAATTTCCAACACCTATGTTAATTTCCTCCTCTGGTATGTTAATTTCCACCACCTGCTATGTTAATTTCCACCACCTATGTTAATTTCCACCTCTGGTATGTTAATTTCCACCACCTGCTATGTTAATTTTCACCTCTGGTATGTTAATTTCCCCCACCTGCTATGTTAATTTCCACCACCTATGTTAATTTCCACCTCTGGTATGTTAATTTCCACCTCTGGTATGTTAATTTCCACCTCTGCTATGTTAATTTCCACCTCTGGTATGTTAATTTCCACCTCTGGTATGTTAATTTCCACCTCTGCTATGTTAATTTCCACCTCTGCTATGTTAATTTCCACCTCTGGTATGTTAATTTGTATTGGTCAATATTAAATTTCTACCTTAATCATAATTAACCGAGTAATATTAATATAATCTTCAGACATTTTGTTTCTAATCGTTTAAATTGATTCACATAAAATTAACCAAGCAAATTACTTTACCAAATTAATTAATATTATCGTATATATACAGTCTATATATAATTTGTTAGTGTTACTGGCTTAATTTTAAAAATAATTGTAAGAATTATATATTTTAATGATAATTGTTAATTTAGGATTGTACCCGTGAATTTTACCCACTTAATTTCTAACCATTGCTATTTTTGAAGTGGTGAGCCGGTGGAAGGCCTCAGTCAGATGACCTAACGAAGACCCGCGTCAGGACACACTTATCCTGTTTCCTGACAAACCTTAACCCGAAGAACAGACGCGAGAGGTTAGGTTTTAGGTTAGGTTAGGTTAGGTTTTAGGTTAGGTTAGGTTAGGTTTTAGGTTAGGTTAGGTTTTAGGTTAGGTTAGGTTAGGTTAGGTTTTAGGTTAGGTAAGGTTAGGTTAGATTAGGTTAGGTTTTAGGTTAGGTTAGGTTTTAGGTTAGGTAAGGTTAGGTAAGGTTAGGTAAGGTAAGGTTAGGTTAGGTTTTAGGTTAGGTTAGGTTAGGTTTTAGGTTAGGTAAGGTTAGGTTAGGTTAGGTAAGGTTAGGTTAGGTAAGGTTAGGTTAGGTTAGGTTTTAGGTTAGGTTAGGCTAGGTAAGGTTAGGTTAGATTAGGTAAGGTTAGGTTAGGTTAGGTTAGGTTTTAGGTTAGGTTAGGTTTTAGGTTAGGTTAGGTTAGGTTAGGTTAGCTTAGGTTAGGTTTTAGGTTAGGTTAGGTTTTAGGTTAGGTTAGGTTTTAGGTTAGGTTAGGTTTTAGGTTAGGTTAGGTTTTAGGTTAGGTTAGGTTTTAGGTTAGGTTAGGTTAGGTAAGGTTAGGTTAGATTAGGTTAGGTTTTAGGTTAGGTTAGGTAAGGTTAGGTTAGATTAGGTTAGGTTTTAGGTTAGGTTAGGTTAGGTTTTAGGTTAGGTAAGGTTAGGTTAGGTTAGGTAAGGTTAGGTTAGGTAAGGTAAGGTTAGGTTAGGTTAGGTTTTAGGTTAGGTTAGGTAAGGTTAGGTTAGGTAAGGTTAGGTTAGGTAAGGTTAGGTTAGGTTAGGTTTTAGGTTAGGTTAGGCTAGGTTAGGTTAGGTTAGGTAAGGTTAGGTTAGGTAAGGTTAGGTTAGGTTAGGTTTTAGGTTAGGTAAGGTTAGGTTAGGTTAGGTTTTAGGTTAGGTTAGGTTTTAGGTTAGGTTAGGTTAGGTTAGCTTAGGTTAGGTTTTAGGTTAGGTTAGGTTTTAGGTTAGGTTAGGTAAGGTTAGGTTAGGTAAGGTTATGTTAGGTTAGGTTTTAGGTTAGGTTAGGTTTTAGGTTAGATTAGGTTAGGTAAGGTTAGGTTAGGTTAGGTAAGGTTAGGTTAGGTTAGGTAATTTTACGTTAGGTTAGGTTAGGTAAGGTTAGGTTAGGTTAGGTAAGCTTAGGTTAGGCTAGGTTAGGTTAGGTTAGGTTAGATTAGGTTAGGTTAGGTTAGGTTAGGTTAGGTTAGGTTAGGTTAGGTTAGGTTAGGTTAGGTTAGGTTAGGTTAGGTTAGGTTAGGTTAGGTTAGGTTAGGTTAGGTTAGGTTAGGTTAGGTTAGGTTAAGGGGGGAGTGAGGTTAGGTTAGGTTAGGTTAGGTTAGGTTAGGTTAGGTTAGGTTAGGTAAGCTTAGGTTAGGTTAGGTTAGGTTAGGTTAGGTTAGGTTAGGTAAGCTTAGGTTAGGTTAGGTTAGGTTAGGTTAGGTTAGGTTTTAGGTTAGGTTAGGTTAGGTAAGGTTAGGTAAGGTTAGGTTAGGTTAGGTTAGGTTAGGTTTTAGGTTAGGTAAGGTTAGGTAAGGTTAGGTTCGGTTAGGTTAGGTTAGGTTAGGTTAGGTTAGGATAGGTTAGCTTAGGTTAGGTTTTAGGTTATGTTAGGTTTTAGGTTAGGTTAGGTAAGGTTAGGTTAGGTTAGGTAAGGTTAGGTTAGGTTAGGTTCGGTTAGGTTAGGTTAGGTTTTAGGTTAGGTTAGGTTAGGTAAGGTTAGGTTAGGTTAGGTTCGGTTAGGTTAGGTTAGGTTTTAGGTTAGGTTAGGTTAGGTAAGGTTAGGTAAGGTTAGGTTAGGTTAGGTTAGGTTAGGTTCGGTTAGGTTAGGTTAGGTAATGTTTGTCAGGAAACAGGACAAGTGTTTCCTGACGCGGGTCTGCGTCAGATGATCCCCAGCTTTAGGTCATCTGACCGAGACCTTCCGCTGGCTTACCGAGAGAAGAGTTTAGCATCTTCCCCAGAGTGTATTGAGTGCACTCAGCCTCTCTCCACACAGTGTGACGCAGTGTGACGGAGTGTGACGGAGTGTGACGGAGTGTGACGCAGTGTGACGCAGTGTGACGCAGTGTGACGGAGTGTTACGCAGTGTGACGCAGTGTGACGCAGTGTGACGGAGTGTTACGCAGTGTGACGCAGTGTGACGCAGTGTGACGGAGTGTTACGCAGTGTGACGCAGTGTGACACAGTGTGACGCAGTGTGACGGAGTGTGACGGAGTGTGACGGAGTGTGACGCAGTGTGACGCAGTGTGACGGAGTGTTACGCAGTGTGACACAGTGTGACGGAGTGTTACGCAGTGTGACGCAGTGTGACGCAGTGTGACGCAGTGTGACGGAGTGTTACGGAGTGTGACGGAGTGTGACGCAGTGTGACGCAGTGTGACGGAGTGTGACGGAGTGTGACGGAGTGTGAACGCAGTGTGACGCAGTGTGACGGAGTGTTACGCAGTGTGACCCAGTGTGACGGAGTGTGACGCAGTGTGACGCAGTGTGACGCAGTGTGACGCAGTGTGACGGAGTGTGACGAAGTGTGACGCAGTGTGACACAGTGTGACGGAGTGTTACGCAGTGTGACGCAGTGTGACGCAGTGTGACGCAGTGTGACGGAGTAAGGATACAGCAGCACACGGCTGTTGTATAATGATTCGTGTTTGCAGAAATATTGGTTACCAGAAGTAGTGATTCTCTCTCTCTCTCTCTCTCTCTCTCTCTCTCTCTCTCTCTCTCTCTCTCTCTCTCTATCTCTCTCTCTCTCTCTCTCTTCTCTCTCTCTCCTCTCTCTCCTCTCTATCTTCTCTTTTTTTTACACCGGGTTTGACAAGGTTAAGGATCCCTAGCTTTATTGACAAGCTAAGAGCTGTTACCTACATCAGCTCATTTGAAAGCATTTTTATTGTTATGAGACATACAAGTAGGGAACAGGATGAAGTTGGAGCCATCTGTGGGCCATCATTTTCATTTGATCAACTGACTTTATCTCGTTGACATCATGATGGTGTACGAATGTGTTCCATACTCGAGTCATCCTGGGTATGTATGATCTCAGATGGAGTGATGTTCTGGAGAAGGGTACAGCCAGAGTGAAGTTGCTGCTTTCTGCCCGTCTTGTGGCATAAAAGCTTGTTTCACGCTGTCCTCGAAGTGGATCCAAGTGTGGTATTTTGACAATATTGGCCTTGTACATAACAGTAAGGCCACCCACATCCCTCCTATGTTGAAGGCTCTGCTGAAATGACAGATCTATCCAGGATGGGTCCAGGCGAGAGATGAGACGTCTTGCTCTGTTCTCTACTCTGTCAAGCAGTCGCAGATGAGAGGGGGGGGCAGGCAAACCAAGAAAGTGGAGCATACTCAAGGTGTGAGCGTACTTGTGCCTCGTACAGGATCTTGCAACCCCTACTGTCAAGCAGGAGCGAGATACGGCGAAGTGCTGTAAGCTTCCTGGCTGCCTTGTTTGCAAGATTTACAACATGGTTCTTCATGGTTAGTTTGGAGTCAAATTTCATCCCAAGGATATCAACTTCTTCTCCAGCTGCCAACACCCTCCCATTCATCCTTACTACTGCACCAGCATTACCATCATGGTGCCTAGAGACGATCATCATTTGCGTTTTCTCAGGTGCAAATGTTACTTGCCATCTAACCAATAACCAATAATAACTATTCTCTGATACAATAACCAATAATAACTAGCCTCTGATACAATAACCAATAATAACTAGTCTCTGATACAATAACCAATAATAACTAGCCTCTGATACAATAACCAATAATAACTAGTCTCTGATACAATAACCAATAATAACTAGTCTGATACAATAACCAATAATAACTAGCCTCTGATACAATAACCAATAATAACTAGTCTCTGATACAATAACCAATAATAACTAGTCTCTGATACAATAACCAATAATAACTAGCCTCTGATACAATAACCAATAATAACTAGCCTCTGATACAATAACCAATAATAACTAGTCTCTGATACAATAACCAATAATAACTAGTCTCTGATACAATAACCAATAACTAGCCTCTGATACAATAACCAATAACTAGCCTCTGATACAATAACCAATAACTAGCCTCTGATACAATAACCAATAACTAGCCTCTGATACAATAACCAATAACTAGCCTCTGATACAATAACCAATAACTAGCCTCTGATACAATAACCAATAACTAGCCTCTGATACAATAACCAATAATAACTAGCCTCTGATACAATAACCAATAACTAGCCTCTGATACAATAACCAATAACTAGCCTCTGATACAATAACCAATAACTAGCCTCTGATACAATAACCAATAATAACTAGTCTCTGATACAATAACCAATAATAACTAGTCTCTGATACAATAACCAATAACTAGCCTCTGATACAATAACCAATAACTAGCCTCTGATACAGTAACCAATAACTAGCCTCTGATACAATAACCAATAATAACTAGTCTCTGATACAATAACCAATAATAACTAGTCTCTGATACAATAACCAATAACTAGCCTCTGATACAATAACCAATAACTAGCCTCTGATACAATAACCAATAATAACTAGTCTCTGATACAATAACCAATAACTAGCCTCTGATACAATAACCAATAACTAGCCTCTGATACAATAACCAATAATAACTAGTCTCTGATACAATAACCAATAATAACTAGTCTCTGATACAATAACCAATAATAACTAGTCTCTGATACAATAACCAATAATAACTAGTCTCTGATACAATAACCAATAATAACTAGTCTCTGATACAATAACCAATAACTAGCCTCTGATACAGATCTCTGACAGTACCCAACACTAGCTTAACTATAAATAACAGTTACGGGTATTGGAACTTTATATATATATATGACAAGCGACATATTGGGTGAGCTGGTACAAATTGGAACAAATAATGTTTGTGTAACAATCGTGATGGAACAATTTATCTGATATCAATTCAGCTGTATGTTGCATTTTCGTGTTGAAAGTCAATACGGTGTGTCCGTGGTCCGTGATGCATCTGTGTGTGGTGTCCAGAGGTTGAAATATTCGTGTGTGTCCCGTTGCTGGGTTGATAGCGCACTTGCCTCACGCATTGAGGTCCGTGGTTCGATCCCCAGTATGGGTGGGAATATTAGGACGTGTTTCCTTAAGACACCTGCTCTCACTGTTCGCTTACCTGGAAGTAGGTACCTGGATGTTAGTCACCTAATACATAAGAACAACATAAGAACGAAGGAACACTGCAGCAGGCCTACTGGCCCATGCGAGGCAGGTCCAAGTCTCCTACCGGCTTAAGCCAATGCACCCAACCTAGTCAGGTCAGGTCACCTTGACTTAAGAGAGGAACACGGCAACCGTCCTGGTAGCACAAGCTAATCAGGCCCAACTCACACCCACTCATGTATTTATCCAACCTATCCTTAAAGCTACACAACGTTCTGGCCTCTAGGACTGTACTTGGGAGTTTGTTCCACTCATCCACAACTCTATTACCAAACCAGTACTTTCCTATATCCTTCCTGAATCTGAATTTTTCTAACTTAAAATCATTGCTGCGAGTCCTGTCTAGGCTAGATATTTTCAGCACACTATTTACATCCCCTTTATTTATTCCTGTCTTCCATTTATACACCTCAATCATATCCCCCCTAATTTTACGTCTTTCTAGAGAGTGCAGATTCAGGGCCCTTAGTCTATCCTCATAGGGAAGGTTTCTGATACATGGGATCAACTTTGTCATCCTCCTTTGTACATTTTCCAGAGCATTTATATCCATTCTGTAATACGGTGACCAAAACTGTGCAGCATAATCTAAATGAGGCCTAACCAAGGATGTATAGAGTTGAAGAACAACCTGAGGACTCCTATTATTTATGCTTCTTGATATGAAGCCAAGGATTCTATTAGCTTTATTGCGAACACTTACGCACTGTTGTCTTGGTTTCAGATTACTGCTAACCAGAACTCCTAAATCTTTTTCACAATCCGTAATATTAAGATCTACATTATTTAGTTTATATGTGGCATGGTTATTGTCCTGTCCAACATTTAGAACTTTGCATTTGTCTATATTAAACTGCATCTGCCACTTCTCCGACCACTGCATCAGTCTCAAAACTCCAGCCCGTCGCGTTAGCCACTAGACCAGCTAGCCACAATAAGATTCATCCAACTAGGTATATTTCTACACCATAGGAAGGTTAGCACAGGCACCTCTGTGACCACAAATGCAAGTTTTTACAGACTAATCTCCAACTTGCATTTGTGGTCACAGTGGTGCCTGTGCTAACCTTCCTATGGTGTAGAAATATACCTAGTTGGATGAATCTTATTGTGGCTAGCTGGTCTAGTGGCTAATGCGACGGGCTGGAGTTTTGAGACTCTCTGACCGCGGGTTCAATCCCTGCTGGGGGTATGGTTTGGACTGCATCAGTCTATTCAAATCTTCCTGGAGTGCTCTAATGTCCTCGTCAGAATGAATTCGACGGCCTATTTTGGTGTCATCTACAAACTTGCCGATGTCGCTCTTTATGCCCTCATCTATGTCGTTTATGTAGATTGTGAACAGCAGGGGGCCCAACACTGACCCATGTGGAACACCGCTCGTGATGCTTCCCCACCCATTTATGCAAACTCTCTGCTGCCTATTTGTCAACCATGCCTCTATCCAGGAAAAAATTTCTCCTCCTATTCCATGTGCTTTAATTTTCCTCAATAGTTTCTGATGTGGGACCCTGTCAAAAGTCTTACTGAAGTCCATATACACAATATCATATTCATTACCATGATCTACCTCCTCAAATACCTTAGTGAAAAAAGTTAACAAATCCGTAAGGTAGGAACGCCCCTTTGTAAAACCATGCTGAGATTCGTTGATTAATTTATGATTTTCAAGGTGGCCACGAACTGCCTCGGTAATTATTGATTCC
Organism: Cherax quadricarinatus; assembly: GCF_038502225.1. NCBI lineage: Eukaryota > Metazoa > Arthropoda > Malacostraca > Decapoda > Parastacidae > Cherax > Cherax quadricarinatus. Next base: position 497,750 of record NW_027195027.1, read on the forward strand.
ATAAATTTTCCCACTGTGGAGGTTAGGCTTATTGGTCTATAGTTCGAAGCTAGGGACCTGTCACCTGTTTTGAAAATAGGTATCACATTTGCCATTTTCCACTTATCTGGCACCATGCCACCTGTCACTTCACCTAGCAGTAAGCAGGTATCTGGGTATTAGTGACCTAATAACTGTTGTCACTGTTCATGTAGCAGTGAGTAGGTACCTGGGTGTTAAGTCACCTAACACCTTTTCACACTGTGGACCTAAACACTTCCCCAGGCTGAGGGACTGAACATATATATATATATATATATATATATATATATATATATATATATATATATATATATATATATATATATATATATATATATATAATAATAATAATAATAATAAATAAAATCAGAGCATTTGGTATATATTAACTAGGCTGCCTAGATTCTGTGACTCTGTTTACATTTTTTAATTACATAAATATTCATTGATAGGGGTTATAAAAATCATTTATTTTTGGCCAGGTTATGCTATGGATATCAGGGAAGGTTACGAGAGTATATTGGTGACTGTAGATTATTCTTTTCGTGAGAATTTTGGGTTTTAAATGAAGGGTGTGTGAGTTTCGTCAAGGGAACAGCACTAATTTTTTTGCTGATTTTTAAAAGCGGATCTTATTTTAATGGAATATTCCATACTATTACGGTTCTATGATGCTCATAGTATTATTTCCAAAAATTAAATTGTTTTAATATAGGCTTAGGGGAATATTTAGGATTTTTTTTTTTTTGAGAAGGCAAGCAAACTTCTTGAAGCATTTTATTATTCTTACAGTTTTAGCTTATATCTACATATATTTAAGATGTTAAAAATATTCTTGTTAATTTATCAATGGTTATGGAGCTAGTAATTAGCAGGATAAGTGTTAATTACGAATTACATTAGTGTAGCAGACGACAATGTTGATCAGTGGGGCTTGAGCCATCATAGAGGGAGGATGTAGACGCTCCTCTACACCTTTATAATGGTTAGAGATAAATGACTGCAGGGTGTAAGTCAAGGTTATGATTGTAGGGGTGTAAGTCAAGGTTATGACTGTAGGGTGTAAGTCAAGGTTATGACTGTAGGGTGTAAGTCAAGGTTATGACTGTAGGGTGTAAGTCAAGGTTATGACTGTAGGGTGTAAGTCAAGGTTATGATTGTAGGGTGTAAGTCAAGGTTATGACTGTAGGTTGTAAGTCAAGGTTATGACTGTAGGGTGTAAGTCAAGGTTATGACTAGGGTGTAAGTCAAGGTTATGACTGTAGGGTGTAAGTCAAGGTTATGACTGTAGGGTGTAAGTCAAGGTTATGACTGTAGGGTGTAAGTCAAGGTTATGACTGTAGGGTGTAAGTCAAGGTTATGACTGTAGGGTGTAAGTCAAGGTTATGACTGTAGGGTGTAAGTCAAGGTTATGACTGTAGGGTGTAAGTCAAGGTTATGACTGTAGGGTGTAAGTCAAGGTTATGACTGTAGGGTGTAAGTCAAGGTTATGACTAGGGTGTAAGTCAAGGTTATGACTGTAGGGTGTAAGTCAAGGTTATGACTAGGGTGTAAGTCAAGGTTATGACTAGCGTGTAAGTCAAGGTTATGACTAGGGTGTAAGTCAAGGTTATGACTAGGGTGTAAGTCAAGGTTATGACTAGGGTGTAAGTCAAGGTTATGACTGTAGGGTGTAAGTCAAGGTTATGACTGTAGGGTGTAAGTCAAGGTTATGACTGTAGGGTGTAAGTCAAGGTTATGACTGTAGGGCGTAAGTCAAGGTTATGACTGTAGGGTGTAAGTCAAGATTATGACTGTAGGGTGTAAGTCAAGGTTATGACTGTAGGGTGTAAGTCAAGGTTATGACTGTAGGGTGTAAGTCAAGGTTATGACTGTAGGTTGTAAGTCAAGGTTATGACTGTAGGTTGTAAGTCAAGGTTATGACTGTAGGGCGTAAGTCAAGGTTATGACTAGGGTGTAAGTCAAGGTTATGACTGTAGGGCGTAAGTCAAGGTTATGACTGTAGGGTGTAAGTCAAGGTTATGACTGTAGGGTGTAAGTCAAGGTTATGACTGTAGGGTGTAAGTCAAGGTTATGACTAGGGTGTAAGTCAAGGTTATGACTAGGGTGTAAGTCAAGATTATGACTGTAGGGTGTAAGTCAAGGTTATGACTGTAGGGCGTAAGTCAAGGTTATGACTGTAGGGTGTAAGTCAAGGTTATGACTGTAGGGTGTAAGTCAAGGTTATGACTGTAGGGCGTAAGTCAAGGTTATGACTGTAGGGTGTAAGTCAAGGTTATGACTGTAGGGTGTAAGTCAAGGTTATGACTGTAGGGTGTAAGTCAAGGTTATGACTGTAGGGTGTAAGTCAAGGTTATGACTGTAGGGTGTAAGTCAAGGTTATGACTGTAGGGTGTAAGTCAAGGTTATGACTGTAGGGCGTAAGTCAAGGTTATGACTGTAGGGCGTAAGTCAAGGTTATGACTGTAGGGTGTAAGTCAAGGTTATGACTGTAGGTTGTAAGTCAAGGTTATGACTGTAGGGCGTAAGTCAAGGTTATGACTGTAGGGTGTAAGTCAAGGTTATGACTGTAGGGTGTAAGTCAAGGTTATGACTGTAGGGTGTAAGTCAAGGTTATGACTGTAGGGCGTAAGTCAAGGTTATGACTAGGGTGTAAGTCAAGGTTATGACTGTAGGGCGTAAGTCAAGGTTATGACTGTAGGGTGTAAGTCAAGGTTATGACTGTAGGGTGTAAGTCAAGGTTATGACTGTAGGGTGTAAGTCAAGGTTATGACTGTAGGGTGTAAGTCAAGATTATGACTCTAGGGCGTAAGTCAAGGTTATGACTGTAGGGTGTAAGTCAAGGTTATAACTGTAGGGTGTAAGTCAAGGTTATGACTGTAGGGTGTAAGTCAAGGTTATGACTGTAGGGTGTAAGTCAAGGTTATGACTGTAGGTTGTAAGTCAAGGTTATGACTGTAGGTTGTAAGTCAAGGTTATGACTGTAGGGCGTAAGTCAAGGTTATGACTAGGGTGTAAGTCAAGGTTATGACTGTAGGGCGTAAGTCAAGGTTATGACTGTAGGGTGTAAGTCAAGGTTATGACTGTAGGTTGTAAGTCAAGGTTATGACTGTACGGCGTAAGTCAAGGTTATGACTGTAGGGCGTAAGTCAAGGTTATGACTGTAGGGTGTAAGTCAAGGTTATGACTGTAGGGTGTAAGTCAAGGTTATGACTGTAGGGTGTAAGTCAAGGTTATGACTGTAGGGTGTAAGTCAAGGTTATGACTGTAGGGCGTAAGTCAAGGTTATGACTAGGGTGTAAGTCAAGGTTATGACTGTAGGGCGTAAGTCAAGGTTATGACTGTAGGGTGTAAGTCAAGGTTATGACTGTAGGGTGTAAGTCAAGGTTATGACTGTAGGGTGTAAGTCAAGGTTATGACTGTAGGGCGTAAGTCAAGGTTATGACTGTAGGGTGTAAGTCAAGGTTATGACTGTAGGGCGTAAGTCAAGGTTATGACTGTAGGGTGTTTACCTGGAGTTTACCTGGAGAGAGTTTCGGGGGTCAACGCCCCCGCGGCCCGGTCTGTGACCAGGCCTCCTGGTGGATCAGCGCCTGATAAACCAGGCTGTTGCTGCTGGCTGCACGCAAACCAACGTACGAGCCACAGCCCGGCTGATCAGGAACTGACTTTAGGTGCTTGTCCAGTGCCAGCTTGAAGACTGCCAGGGGTCTGTTGGTAATCCCCCTTATGTGTGCTGGGAGGCAGTTGAACAGTCTCGGGCCCCTGACACTTATTGTATGGTCTCTTAACGTGCTAGTGACACCCCTGCTTTTCATTGGGGGGATGGTGCATCGTCTGCCAAGTCTTTTGCTTTCGTAGTGAGTGATTTTCGTGTGCAAGTTCGGTACTAGTCCCTCTAGGATTTTCCAGGTGTATATAATCATGTATCTCTCCCTCCTGCGTTCCAGGGAATACAGGTTTAGAAACCTCAAGCGCTCCCAGTAATTGAGGTGTTTTATCTCCGTTATGCGCGCCGTGAAAGTTCTCTGTACATTTTCTAGGTCGGCAATTTCACCTGCCTTGAAAGGTGCTGTTAGTGTGCAGCAATATTCCAGCCTAGATAGAACAAGTGACCTGAAGAGTGTCATCATGGGCTTGGCCTCCCTAGTTTTGAAGGTTCTCATTATCCATCCTGTCATTTTTCTAGCAGATGCGATTGATACAATGTTATGGTCCTTGAAGGTGAGATCCTCCGACATGATCACTCCCAGGTCTTTGACGTTGGTGTTTCGCTCTATTTCGTGGCCAGAATTTGTTTTGTACTCTGATGAAGATTTAATTTCCTCATGTTTACCATATCTGAGTAATTGAAATTTCTCATCGTTGAACTTCATATTGTTTTCTGCAGCCCACTGAAAGATTTGGTTGATGTCCGCCTGGAGCCTTGCAGTGTCTGCAATGGAAGACACTGTAATGCAGATTCGGGTGTCATCTGCAAAGGAAGACACGGTGCTGTGGCTGACATCCTTGTCTATGTCGGATATGAGGATGAGGAACAAGATGGGAGCTAGTACTGTGCCTTGTGGAACAGAGCTTTTCACCGTAGCTGCCTCGGACTTTACTCTGTTGACTACTACCCTCTGTGTTCTGTTAGTGAGGAAATTATAGATCCATCGACCGACTTTTCCTGTTATTCCTTTAGCGCGCATTTTGTGCGCTATTACGCCATGGTCACACTTGTCGAAGGCTTTTGCAAAGTCTGTATATATTACATCTGCATTCTTTTTGTCTTCTAGTGCATTTAGGACCTTGTCGTAGTGATCCAGTAGTTGAGACAGACAGGAGCGACCTGTTCTAAACCCATGTTGCCCTGGGTTGTGTAACTGATGGGTTTCTAGATGGGTGTAAGTCAAGGTTATGACTGTAGGGCGTAAGTCAAGGTTATGACTGTAGGGCGTAAGTCAAGGTTATGACTGTAGGGTGTAAGTCAAGGTTATGACTGTAGGGTGTAAGTCAAGGTTATGACTGTAGGGTGTAAGTCAAGGTTATGACTGTAGGGTGTAAGTCAAGGTTATGACTAGGGTGTAAGTCAAGGTTATGACTGTAGGGTGTAAGTCAAGGTTATGACTGTAGGGTGTAAGTCAAGGTTATGGCTGGTGGGGTGTAAGTCAAGGTTATGACTAGGGGTGTAAGTCAAGGTTATGACTTTAGGAGTGTAAGTCAAGGTTATGACTGTAGGGGTGTAAGTCAAGGTTATGACTGTAGGGGTGTAAGTCAAGGTTATGACTGTAGGGGTGTAAGTCAAGGTTATGACTGTAGGGGTGTAAGTCAAGGTTATGACTGTAGGGGTGTAAGCCAAGGTTATGGCTGTAGGGGTGTAAGTCAAGGTTATGGCTGTAGCGGTGTAAGTCAAGGTTATGACTGTAGGGGTGTTAGTCAAGGTTATGACTGTAGGGGTGTAAGTCAAGGTTATGACTAGGGGTGTAAGGCAAAGTTATGACTGTAGGGCTGTAAGTCAAGGTTATGACTGTAGGGGTGTAAGTCAAGGTTATGACTAGGGGTGTATGTCAAGGTTATGACTGTAGGGGTGTAAGTCAAGGTTATGACTAGGGGTGTAAGTCAAGGTTATGACTAGGGGTGTAAGTCAAGGTTATGACTGTAGGGGTGTAAGTCAAGGGGGGTACATTATGACTAGATGTGTAAGTCAAGGGGGGTACATTATGACTAGAGGTGTAAGTCAAGGGGGTACATTATGACTAGAGGTGTAAGTCAAGGGGGTACATTATGACTGTAGAGGTGTAAGTCAAGGGGGTACATTATGACTGTAGAGGTGTAAGTCAAGGGGGTACATTATGACTGTAGAGGTGTAAGTTAAGGGGGTACATTATGACTGTAGAGGTGTAAGTCAAGGGGGGTGCATTATGACTAGAGGTGTAAGTCAAGGGGGTACATTATGACTGTAGAGGTGTAAGTCAAGGGGGTACATTATGACTGTAGAGGTGTAAGTCAAGGGGGGTGCATTATGGCTGTAGTGGTGTAAGTCAAGGGGGGTACGTTATGACTAGTGGTGTAAGTCAAGGGGGGTACGTTATGACTAGTGGTGTAAGTCAAGGGGGGTGCATTATGACTGTAGTGGTGTAAGTCAAGGGGGTACGTTATGACTAGTGGTGTAAGTCAAGGGGGGTACGTTATGACTAGTGGTGTAAGTCAAGGGAGTACGTTATGACTGTAGTGGTGTAAGTCAAGTGGGGTACGTTATGACTAGTGGTGTAAGTCAAGGGGGGTACGTTATGACTAGTGGTGTATGTCAAGGGGTACGTTATGACTAGTGGTGTAAGTCAAGGGGGCACATTATGACTAGTGGTGTAAGTCAAGGGGGTACGTTATGACTAATGGTGTAAGTCAAGAGGGTACATTATGACTGTAATGGTGTAAGTCAAGGGGGTTACGTTATGACTAGTGGTGTAAGTCCAGGGGGGTACATTATGACTGTTGTGGTGTAAGTCAAGGGGGGTACCTTATGACTGTAGAGGTGTAAGTCAAGGGGGGTACGTTATGACAAGTGGTGTAAGTCAAGGGGGGTACATTATGACTAGTGGTGTAAGTCAGGGGGGTACATTATGACTGTAGTGGTGTAAATCAGGGGGTACTTTTTGACTGTAATGGTGTAAGTCAAAGGGATACGTTATGACTGTGGTGGTGTAAGTCAAGGGGGGTACATTATGACTGTAGTGGTGTAAGTTAAGAGGGGTACGTTATGATTAGTGGTGTAAGTCAAGGGGGGTACGTTATGGCTGTAGTGGTGTACGTCAAGGAGGTACGTTATGACTATAGTGGTGTAAGTCAAGGGGGGTACGTTATGACTAGTGGTGTAAGTCAAGGGGCGTACGTTATGACTGTGGTGGTGTAAGTCAAGGGGGGTACATTATGACTGTAGTGGTGTAAGTTAAGAGGGGTACGTTATGACTAGTGGTGTAAGTCAAGGGGGGGTACGTTATGGCTGTAGTGGTGTAAGTCAAGGGGGGTACATTATGACTGTTGTGGTGTAAGTCAAGGGGGGTACCTTATGACTGTAGAGGTGTAAGTCAAGGGGGCGTAGAATTAGGGGGGATATGATCGAGGTGTATAAATGGAAGACAGGAATAAAAGGGGATGTAAACAGAGTGCTGAAAATTTCCAGCCAAGACAGGACTCGCAGCAATGGTTTCAAGTTGGAAAAATTCAGATTCAGGAAGGATATAAGAAAACACTGGTTTGGTAATAGAGTTGTGGATGAGCGGAACAAACTCCCGAGTTCAGTTATTCAGGCTAAAACGTTGTGTAGTTTTAAAAGTAGGTTAGATAAATACATGAGTGGGTGTGAGTTGGACCTGACTAGCTTGTGCTGGTGGGTCTGGTACAGTGCTCCATCCTTGAGTGGAGATGATCAGACTGGGTGGGTCATTGGGCTAATCCGGGGAGGGGTCATTGGTCTAATCTGGGGGGACATGGACCTGCTCCGCATGGGTCAGTAGGCGTGTTGCAGTGTTCCTTCTTTCTTATGTTCTTATGTGTAAGTCAAGGGGGGTACGTTATGACTAGTGGTGTAAGTCAAGGGGTTGCATTAGGACTGTAGTGGTGTAAGTCAAGGGGGTACGTTATGACTGTAGTGGTGTAAGTCAAGGGGGGTACATTATGACTGTAGTGGTGTAAGTCAAGAGGGTAAGTTATGACTGTATTTGTGTAAGTCAAGGGGGTACGTTATGACTGTAGTGGTGTAAGTCAAGGGGGGTACGTTATGACTGTAGTGGTGTAAGTCAAGGGGTGGTACGTTATGACTAGTGGTGTAAGTCAAGGGGGGTACGTTATGACTAGTGGTGTAAGTCAAGGGGCGTACATTATGACAGGTGGTGTAAGTCAAGGGGAGTACGTTATGACTAGTGTAAGTCAAGGGGGGTACGTTATGGCTGTAGCGGTGTAAGTCTAATCGGGGGGGGGGGAACATGAACCTGCTCCGCGTGGGTCAGTAGGCCTGTTGCAGTGTTCCTTCTTTCTTAAGTTCTCTCCTGTCCTCCAGTATCGTCAGGTCGATTTCCCTTAACCTCTCCTCGTAGGACATGCCCTTTAGCTCTGGGACTAGTCTTGTTGCAAACCTTTGCACTTTCTCTAGTTTCTTTACGTGCTTGACTAGACGTGGGTTCCAGACTGATGCCGCATACTCCAATATTGGCCTAACGTACACAGTGTGTAGGGGGGGGGTGTACTCACCTAACTGTGGTGAGTACAGCCTCTTCACTGATCTCTACTAGGTCCTCTCTCTCTCTGCTTCCTGAGCTTTGTCATACCTCGTCTTAACGCTGTGTATGGTTTCTGCCTCCACTACATCACTTACTAGGCTATTCCACTTCCTGACGACTCTGTGACTGAAGAAATACTTCCTAACATCCCTGTGACTCGTCTGAGTCTTCAGCTTCCACTTGTGACCCCATGTTTCTGTGTCCCATCCCTGGAACATCCTGTCTCTGTCCACTTTGTCTATTCTTCGAAGTATCTTGTATGTCGTTATCATGTCTCCCCTGATCCTCCTGTCCTCCAGTGTCGTCAGTCCGATTTCCCTCAACCTTTCATTGTAGGACATTTCCCTGAGCTCTGGAACTAGCCTTGTTGCAAACCTTTGTAATTTCTCTAATTTCTTGACGTGCTTGACCAGGTGTGGGTTCCAAACTGGTGCTGCATACTCCAGTATGGGCCTGATGTACAGTGTACAGTGTCTTGAATGATTTCTTACCAAGGTATTGGAACGCTATTCTCAGGTTTGCCAGGCGCCCATATGCTGCAGCAGTTATCTGGTTGATGTGTGCCTCCGGAGACGTGCTCGGTGTTATGGTTACCCCAAGATCTTTCTCCTTGAGTGAGGTTTGCAGTCTTTGTCCACCTAGCCAATACTCTGCAATCTTCTTTGCCCTTCCCCAATCTTCATACATCTGGCAGGGTTGAATTCGAGAAGCCAGTTGCTGGACCAGGTGTCCAGCCTATCCAGGTCTCTTTGTAGTCCTGCCTGATCCTCATCCGATTTAATCCTTCTCATTAACTTCACATCATCTGCGAACAGGGACACTTCAGAGTCTATCCCTTCCATCATGTCGTTCACATATATCAAAAATACCACTGCACTTAAGTTCTATCAAACACCTTAACTACTGGGAGTGCCTGGAAGCACTTGACTTGTACTCACTATACAGCAGGCGAGAGAGATATATCATAATCTACACCTGGAAGATTCTGGAGGGACTGGTCCCTAATATGCACACAGCAATCACTCCATACAAAAGCAAAAGACTTGGCAGGCGATGCAACATACCCCCAGTGAAAAGTAGGGGCGTCACTGGTTCACTACGTGAAAACACAATAAGCGTCCGGGGCCCAAGACTGTTCAACAGCCTCCCACCAGCAATAAGGGGCAGATACCTAAAGACGATGCCGGATAAGCTGGGCTGTGGTTCGTACATTGGATTGTGTGCAGCCAGCAGTAACAGCCTCGTTGATCAGGGCCTGATCCACCGGGAGGCCTAATCGTGGACCGGGCCGCGCGGGCGTTGATCCCCGGAATGCCCTCCAGGTAGACTCCAGGTAGGTCCTAGGGCTGACCCCTGTGGGACCCCGCTCATCTCAGGCGCCCACTGCCTGTGTTTGTGTGTGTGCTCACCTAATTGTGGTTGCAGGGGCCGAGACTCAGCTCCTGGCCCTGCCTCTTCACTGATCGCTGTTATGTCCTCTCTCTGCTCCCTGAGTTTTGTCATACCTCGTCTTAAAGCTATGTATGGTTCCTGCCTCCACTACATCACTTGCTAGACTATTCCACTTCCTGACAACTCTATGACTGAAGAAGTACTTGTTAACATCCCTGTGACTCGTTTGAGTCATCAGCTTCCAATTGTGACCCCTTGTTTCTGTGTCCCCTCTCTACTCACCTAGTTGAGGTTGCAGGGGTCGAGTCCTAGCTCCTGGCCCCTAGCTCTGTGTGCGCATGCATGCATGTGCATTCATAAGAGAGAGAGTGAGTTGAGAGTGTTTGGGTTGTTGATTAGTGTACCAAGTTTCCAACAGTGACCTGGTTGAGGGCATCATATACATATGTATGTTGTGTCAAATTGGCAAAATTGGTCATTTAATATTGAATCCTTTCTAAAATTTTCTCTCATACATTTAAAGATATAATTTTTTCGTTTATGTTAATGTAAAAAATTAATAATTTAGCACCAAAAGCACCATAGAAAACTTACCTAACCTTGTTATAACAAGTGCAATTTAATTTAGTCTAATCCAGCTAAACATATTTTAGATAAGTTTACAATAATTTAATAATAAACACAGGAACCAGGAACTAGGACTTGACCCCTGCAACCTCAACTAGGTGAGTACAGTGAAATATATTTTCTTCATTAGGTTCAGAATGATTTTTGTGATTGCATACACAAATTTTCGCTTGTCTTGTTCGGCAAGAAGAGCATTGCTACTTAAGCCAAAATAGCAAGTATTACTTATTTGGCGTGACATGTATATACAGCCTTTCCTCAACGACGGAGTTCCGTTTCTAAGACCACGTTGGTAAATGAATTTGTTGCCAAGTAAGGAGCAAACTATAATGGTATTGAGTTTGAGTAACCATCTCTGATATTGTTATAATGTCACTTTTGCACCATTTATAACATTTCTGGTATATTTTTAAATGCTTATACCTACAGTAGTGTACTGTATATTGTAATAAACAGAATAGAGGAAATCAGCTCTAATATACATTATTTAGGTATGTATACTGGTCAGAGAGCCCATTGTAAGTCCGAGTCGTCGGTAAACAAGTATGTTGCTAAGTGAGGAGAGACTGTATGTGTGTGTGTGTGTGTGTATATATATATATATATATATATATGTATATATATATATGTATATATATATATGTATATATATATATATATATATATATATATACAGTGGACCCCCGCATAACGATCACCTCCGAATGCGACCAATTATGTAAGTGTATTTATGTAAGTGCGTTTGTACGTGTATGTTTGGGGGTCTGAAATGGGCTAATCTACTTCACAATATTCCTTATGGGAACAAATTCGGTCAGTACTGGCACCTGAACATACTTCTGGAGTGAAAAAATATCGTTTACCGGGGGTCCACTGTATACACATTGTGAGGGAAAAATTCAATAGATAGGAGTAGAGATATAGTAATGATAGTTTCATTACCGGCTACTAGTTAAGGTGGGGTGAGTCACGCTCCGGTTTTTCCCGCCTTTTCTCCCCCACCCCTAAAGTGATAGTTTGATTGCCGGCTGCTTGTTAACGTAGGGTCAGTCTAGCTCCCACTATCCGTTCCCCTCCCCTTTCCACCCCCCCCCCTCGAAAGGTGACGTGTGGGGCTCTGGTCAAACAGTAAATCACTCGACTCACAGCTCCCAACACTACTGTAAGTACATGCCTGCCTTGTATTCTAGTGGATTTATTGGTTGAAAGCTTCACTTTTGACCAATAATAAACTTAGTCCTTTTTGTCTTGCTCTAGGTTGACTGTTGTAATAATCACCACGTCTTTTGAGTAATGTACACTGCCATGGAGAGTGATTATTTAAGCAATGGGTAACCTGTCTATCTTTTCAGCTTGGATGACAGTGAGGGTCACCTGTCAATCAACGAGAAGAACAGGAGACGGACTAACGTCCTGGAGACGTCCCATTTTGTATTGAACTTCCTGTGCACCTGTATGAAATTGCAGGACGTAGCCCCACATCATTGCAGCGGTAAAGAACCTGCTTTCCTGTCATCGGGATACTACTCACTGGTATACTGTGAAGCACTAGCCAGTGGATGGTCACCAACACCTGCGACCCCCCCCACCCCATCATCAGCAACGGCTACAATTTCAACAACAGTGTCACCAACACCAGACACCCCTGCAGATATTAGCGTTGAGATCAAATGTTATTTTATTCATTTCATTTTTCATTTTTCTTTCAAATAGGATATACCTTTCATGTTTTATTGTTTTATGTTTGATTTAATAAATAATAAAGTGTTTATCTTTGTGAATTATTATTTCTTTTTCTATTCATTAATTTTCCTGAGGAGGAGCCAGCCTCAGTAATACTGACTCAAGTTGTTACAGGGCTGAGTAAGCCTTCACACACACACATACATACATACATACATACATATGTACAATGGAACCTAGGCTTACGAACTTAATCCATTCCGTGACCTTGCTTGTATCCTGATTTGTTCGTATGCTGAGTCAATTTTCCTCTTTTAAATTAATTGAAAAGCCATTAATCCGTTCCGGTGGAATTCCTGCTCTCAGAGGCAGGAAAAATACTCTTCAATATATTGCTAATACCAACTCTACAGTTTATTTATCTATCACAGTTGATCCAGTATGACATAATAAACAATATAAATACGTAACATACAAACCTGATATATACTCTAGAATGAATAAAATATGCTATTGTGTGACAAGTGGAGGCAGCCATAACCGTTCCGCATTGTTGTGGTATTCACTGCCATCTAGTGATGGCCTCTCGAAGCCGTCTATTATTATAATTATTATTATAGTACATTATTATATTATTATTATATGTATTATTATATGTATTATTATTATTATAATAATACAGTGGGGAAGTGCTTGTGGGGGGAGATGATGGAAGGTATTCAGGCTTAATTTAGGAAACTGGAACACAGATCCAATTCCCTAGATCAAGAGCCCCTCACCACATATGTACTACTACTACTAATAATAATAATAATTATAATAATAATAATACAATATAATAATAATAACAGTAAGGAGAAACTTCAAAAGGCTGCCAGTAGTTGGGGCCACCATCAGCAAAACATTGGTAGCCACTACTTTTCACCTGTCTAGACTTAAGTAGTCTATAAGTATTAGGTTAAGTATGCCTGAAATGCCTCGGCATGATAGTGGCTTTTTTTGCTCCAATCATATTATGGTATGTAAACACGCACTGTAACCTTCGCAAAGAAATAAATAAATTACTTATTTAAGGAACCTCCCTTGAGGGGGAAGTTCGCATCCTGAAATTTCGTTCGTATCCAGAAGCAAAAAATCGACTGAATGACGGTTCATATCCTTAAAAAGTTCGTATGGTGCGGCATTCGTAAGCCGAGGTTCCACTGTGCGTGATATATATTTATAAAGCAGCATGGGTTCGAGTCCTTGGCTAGTCGCAGTGTTGTTATTGATCAGTACCACTCGTTTGTAGGCACAATAATATAAAATACTACTTGTTGTACAAGTACACCAAACGGACTAGAATGAAATTAGCCTAGAGTCATCCACACCAACATATGTCCTTGGGTAGCGAGTACAACATTATGTTCCGCTGGGTGCACTACTCTTAAGGATTGTTTGGTCCAGTGGATTAAGGCGTCATGTGTTTTCGCCCACCATGAAGCAGGCCACAGTAGCATGGGTTCGAGTCCTTGGCTAGTCGCAGTGTTGTTATTGATCAATACCATTCATTCGTGGGCACAGTAATATAAAATACTGCTCGTTGTATTAGAACACTAAACAGGGATTAGAATGAAATTAGCCTAGAGTCATCCACACCAACATATGTCCTTGGGTAGCGAGTACAACATTTCAGTTCCGCTGGGTGCACTACTCTTAAGGATTGTTTGGTCCAGTGAATTAAGGCATCATGAGTTTTTGCCCACCATTAGGCAGGCCAGAGCAGCATGGGTTCGAGTCCTTGGCTAGTTGCAGTGTTGTTATTGATATATATATATGCAAAGCAACCACACGGCGTCAATGATAATTCTAGGTCTTACATGTTGTAAGCAACACATCAGGAACTTGCAATGCAGAAATGAGTAGGAAGCCCATATTTATATCTAGGGTCTGGCTGTGTGATTAAAGTCTACGTACTTTGATGAAGAGTGTGAAGGTTCGAGTCCTGCTGTAGACTGAGATGTTTGTAAATAGTTAAGCCAGTTTTCAAATTGTTATGTATATAAACGTTGACCGTTGTTGAATAAGTTATGATCCTGAAAATAGCTTGGAAGATGAAATTGTGTAAAACAAACTAAAGGACTTAAGGGTAAAATAGGGTTGTGTTCCTGGGACCCCCAAAAGTGACAGATACTGTATTTTAGGTCTCCAAATTGTAAACAGATAAAAATAATAATACACAAATAGCCCACACATGGAAGAGAGGAGCTTACGACGATGTTTCGGTCCGACTTGGACCATTTACAAAGTCACACTAACGAAAAGGAGAGTAGGAATGGTATATATAGGCAGGAGGTAGTAGTAGTAGTAGTAGTGGAGGTGGAAGGAGGGGAGGTAGTAAGAGGAGGAGGAGCTAGTCAAATAATAAGAAAGAGGAGCACTGTAAAGGAGCTAGGTGCCCACAGAGGGTAAGAGCAAGAACACCGAGGGGAAGGGAAAAATAAATAAATAAAGGAACAAATACACAGGGCAGAAGACAACCCAAAGAAGAAAAAGGAAAGAGGAAAGGGAAAGAGGGAGAAGAAGAAAAAGGAGGAATCAGGTTAGGTCATGGGTGTTCTGAAGTTTGGAGCATTTTGCAATGTAGTGGGAAAGGAAGGCATCTACAGAGATGAAGCCCGAACTAAGATTCATACAAGGAAAGTTGTTATTGTTAAAAATAATAATGTAATTTAAGCTGTTTAATGCATTGCATAAGCCTAGAAATGTTAGAGAAATAATATTTCTTACCTTAAATTGTGGTTGGTGATGTATTTCAGTGATTTTGAACAAAGTGCAGAGTGATGTTATTACAATTCAATTCAATTCAAAGTTTATTCTCTATAAGGATTACAATGCTGAGTTTACAGAATTTGGTTATTGTATGGTTTACATGTAGTAAAATAATAATTACAGAGTGTACCACTAGAACACCTAGCATGGCTAGGCCATGGCTAGGCCATGCTAGGCCATGGAGTGTGGTGGAAGGTTGTGGATTGCTTGCTGAGGTGGATGGTTGAATTTTTGGCATTACTGGAGTAGTGAGAACTTCTGTACTGAGTTTTTGGTCTTTTTTTTTTCTTCTTTTTATCCCAAAATACTTTTTACAGCTGATGGTAAAGCAGTAGTTTGTAGGAGAGGGTGGGTCAGAGGCTTGAGCATTGGTTGTGGCCCGGTGGCCTGGTGGCTAAAGCTCCCGCTTCACACACAGAGGGCCCGGGTTCGATTCCCGGTGGGTGGAAACATTTCGACACGTTTCCTTACACCTGTTGTCCTGTTCACCTAGCAGCAAATAGATACCTGGGTGTTAGTCGACTGGTGTGGGTCGCATCCTGGGGGACATGATTAAGGACCCCAATGGAAATAAGTTAGACAGTCCTCGATGACGCACTGACTTTCTTAGGTTATCCTGGGTGGCTAACCCTCCGGGGTTAAAAATCCGAACGAAATCTTATCTTAGTCCTTAACACCACCACTGACAACAAAAAACCCTCACACACCTAATTTGTTTCTTACAAAATATGAATGTACCAAGTGCACAAATATGTATGAAGAAGGTACTGTATAGACATCCAGGTTACTTTCATTTTTTAACCTTTATTATGCACAGGAAGGTAAGCAGAGAGTATATAAACACCGGTGGAAGTCCCTCTCATAGAAAAGTACGTTCATATTAACCTTCTTAATTTGTATACTGTATAATATTGTCTCCAGCATGCCTATGTTTGAGGGCACATGATGCAAAGGATTTGAAAACACTTCATGTATTGACTGGTTTGCAGGAATCGACTAATTTTATTATATTTGTTAGTTTTACTGAGACTCCCATACCCGGAGTATACCTGGAGAGGGTTTCAGGGGTCAGTGCCTCTGTGGTCTGGTCTGAGACCAGGCTGTTACTGCTGGCCGCACACAAACTGATGTACAAACCACAGCCCAGCTAGTTAGGTACTGACTTTAGGTGCCTGTCCAGTGCCTTCTTGAAGACAGCCAGGGATCTATTGGTAATCCCCCTTATGTATGCTGGGAGGCAGTTGAACAGTCTAGGGCCGCTGACACTTACTGCATTGTCTCTGTGTACCTGTGGCACCCTTGCTTTTCATTGGGGGAATGTTGCATCTCCTGCTGAGTCTTTTGTTTTCCTAGGGAGTGATTTTCATGTGCAAGTTTGGTACTGATCCCTATAAGATTTTTCAAGTGTAAATTATCATGTATCTTACCAGCCTTTCAGGGAATATAAATCAAGGGACTTCAACCATTCCCAGTAATTTAGGTTCTTTATCATACTCATGTGTACCGTAAAAGTTCTTTGTACACTTTGCAGATCAGGAATTCCGCCTGCTTTGAAGGGTGCAGTTAGTGTATAGCAGTATTCCAGCCTAGGGAGAACAAGCAATTTGAAGAGAATCATCATGGGCTTGGTGTCCCTAGTTTTGAAGGTTCTCATTATCCATCCTATCATTTTTCTAGCAGATGCATTAGATACATTGTTGTGGTCTTTGAAGGTGAGATCCTCTGACATTATCACTCCCAGGTCCTAAACATTACTTTTTTGCTCTATTGTATGGTTAGAATTTGTTGTATACCCTGATAGTTTTAATTTCCTCAAGTTTTCTGCATCTAAGTAGTTGAAATTTCTCTTCAATGAACTTCATGTTGTTTTCTGCAGCCCATTTGAAGATTTGGTTGATGTCCACTTGGAGTCTTGCGGTGTCTTCGATGGAGGATACTGTCATGGTAATTCAGATGTCATCCGCTAAGGAAGACAGGGAGCTATGGCTTACATTTCTGTCTATATCAGATATGAGGATGAGGAATAGGATGGGAGCGAGTACTGTGCCTTGTGGAACAGAGCTTTTCACCGTAGCTGCATCAGACTTTCTGCTTACTATTACTCTTTGTGTTCTATTTGTTAGGAAGTTATAGATCCATCTACCAACTTTCTTATTTCTTTATCACGCATTTTGTGTGCTATTACACCATGGTCACACTTGTCGAAGTTTTTTGCAAAGTCTGTGTAATAAATAATTAATAAATAAATATAGGTGGGCTGGTGGCTAAAGCTCCCGCTTCACACATGGAGGACCCGGGTTCGATTCCCAGCGGGTGGAAACATTTCGACACGTTTCTTTACACCTGTTGTCCTGTTCACCTAGCAGCAAATAGGTACTTGGGTGTTAGTCGACTGGTGTGGGTCGCATCCTGGGGGACAAGATTAAGGACCACAATGGAAATAAGTTAGACAGTCCATGATGACTCACTGACTTTCTTGGGTTATCCTGGGTGGCTAACCCTCTGGGGTTAAAAATCCCAACGAAATCTTATCTTATCTTAAATGGTGTATAGTGTGGCAGCCCTCAGAATTTTAAACATTTATCATCCCTCCACTTTTTGTTTACTTTCTACACTTTAATACCAGTCACTAAGATAAGAATTTGTTGGAATTTTAACCCTGGAGGGTTAAAGTGAAATTAGCTGTTATTAGCCTTCTTGTAAGGGGTTTTACCTATTTTTCCCTTAAAGTTGCACCAAACTAGACGAATTTCACAGGATGCTCATCAAAATTGTCCCAATTTTGCAATAGTGTATTATCAAAAGCATCTTAGAACATCCTGTGTTAATCATTTGTAAACTGTATACAGCCTCTCCTCACATAGCGATGTACTCATTTACCAACCGCTCGGACTTAAGACGAACTTCTCAATCAGTATGCAAACTTAAGTAATGTATATTAGAGCTGATTTCCTCCATTCTGTTTATTACAGTATACAGTACACTACTGTATAAGCATTTAAAAATATACTAGAAATGTTATAAATGGTTTCAAAGGTGACATTAAAAAAATATCTAAAGATGGTTGACACAAACCCACTACCAGTATAGTATGCTCCTCGCTTAATGACCAATTCACTTACCAACCTACTCTTAGGAACGGAACCCCATCATTAAGTGAGGAGAGGCTGTATACATACACAGTAGGATGCATATCCTTTGGGGATATGTTCCTAGGACCTGATGTGGATACCAAAACCGCAGATGGTAACAAACCCTTTGTTTACAGTATTTCATCTTATAAGATGCTCTGATGCATTATACGCATCCCAGTTTTGAAGGTAAAAATCAGACCACGGCATCCTACTCCACAAACTTGACCATTACGGTATAAGAGGCCATGCACTTGCATATTTCAAATCTTACCTTACTAATAGGTATCATTATGTCACCATTAAAATCACAGCATCAACAACACAGCCACTTGATACTGGAGTTCCGCAGGGAAGTGTCCTTGGTCCCCTACTCTTCCTCATATACATCAATGATCTTCCAAACGTATCCCAACACCTGAACCCCATTCTCTTTGCTGACGACATCACTTATGTCATCTCTCACCCTAATCTTGCCACCCTCAACACCATTGTTAACGAGGAGCTGATAAAAATATCGACTTGAATGACAGCCAATAAACTTACGCTTAACACTGACAAAACCTACTATATTATGTTTGGTAGCAGAGCAGGAGTTGCACAAATTAACATTAAGATCGACAACACTCTAATTGCCAGACACAATGAGGGCAAATTCCTAGGCCTATACCTTGACAACAACCTGAATTTCAGCACCAATATCCAACACATAACCAAAAAAGTATCCAAAATGGTTGGGATCCTCTCCAATATACAATACTACGTGCAGCAAAATGCCCTTCTCACACTATACCACTCACTTATTTATCCATACCTCACCTATGCTATTTATGCTTGGGGATCAACTGCAGCAACACACCTAAAGTCAATAATAACCCAACAAAAAGCCGCAGTAAGAATCGCTAAATCCCATTCCTGGCAACACCCCCCCCACTCTTCATAGATCTAAACTTACTCCCTGTTCAGTACATCCACACTTACTACTGTGCAATCTACATCTACAGGACCTTAAATTCCAATATTAACCTTGACCTAAAATGCTTTCTTGATAGTTGTGACAGAACCCACAGGCATAACACCAGACACAAACATCTCTATGACATTCCCTGTGTCCGACTAAACCTTTACAAAAATTCAATGTATGTCAAAGGCCCTAAAATCTGGAACACCCTCCCTGAAAACTCTAGAACTGCAGACACATTCATCACCTTCAAAACTACCATTAGAAAACATCTTATCTCCCTGATACACCCCGTCAAGTAACTACACGAATACCACCTGGTGGTTCACACTTACACTCACCCATTTGACCATAAACAGAAATATCAATCTCAATCTTAAAATAATGAATCCTAACCAGTCATAAGTTGGCCTGTGATACTCCAATACTGAAACTATGTATTGTGCCAAAACAAAATCATTCACATTGCTAAACTCACAAACTAGTATTTAGTCACTTAGCCATAATACCAACTTACCTCATAATTTGTAATATTTTAAATTTAAGAATTAATGTAAGTCTGCCCGAAATGCCTAGCCATGCTAGGTGTTCTAGTGGTACACTCGGTAATTATTATTTTACTACATGTAAACCATACAATAACCAAATTCTGTAAACTCAGCATTGGAATCCTTATAGAGAATAAACTTTGAATTGAATTGAAAAAAAGTAATATTTACTCCACTGAAATCTCTGGAAATTTTACATGAAATATGGTTACGTTTGATTTATGGGTAGGTTAAAACACACGATAGGCCTAGTGCTCACCTAAACACCCCGATGATCTCTCAGTTTTAACTGGTGAAACAGTTGCTGGTGGCTGAGTTAGTGCTGTGTGCGCAACTCTTTATAGTGAGGGTCCCATTGTGCATACTGATGCGTCTTTGTCAATATCGGTATAAACAAAAATGACTCCTTCATCTGTTGTACCATACCATATGAACCATACCCCGGCCGGGATTGAACCCGCGGTCATAGAGTCTCAAAACTCCAGCCCGTCGCGTTAGCCACTAGACCAGCTAGCCACAATAAGATTCACCCAACTGGGTATATTTCTACACCATAGTGGCTAACGCGACGGGCTGGAGTTTTGAGACTCTATGACCGCGGGTTCAATCCCGGCCGGGGGTATGGTTTGTTTGCAATCGTGTCATTACGATTTCGTGAGTCGTGTTGACGGCAGTGAAGGGACTTGAGCTAGAGTTCGTCACGGCCACACTAGCTGGAGATTCGTCTGTAAAAACTTGCATTTGTGGTCACAGAGGTGCCTGTGCTAACCTTCCTATGGTGTAGAAATATACCTAGTTGGATAAATCTTATTGTGGCTAGCTGGTCTAGTGGCTAACGCGACGGGCTGGAGTTTTGAGACTCTTTGACCGCAGGTTCAATCCCGGCCGGGGTATGGTTTGTTTGCAATTGTGTCATTACGATTTCGTGAGTTACATACGAAATATGATTACCAATACGTACCTAGTAATAGTACTTGACTGAAGAAGCCTACTGTGTAGGCGAAACGTTTCATAATAAAGATACCTAACTGTTGCATATGTGTCTTACCTAACATTATTTAACTTATAAGTGCTAGGGTTATGGACACTCCCGAGCTTCAGAACCTTGTATTTATCTACATTGAACTGCATCTGCCACTTTTCTGACCAAGAGTAGAGTTTGTCTAAATCCTCCTGAAGTTCCCTAACATCTACGCTTGAATCAATTATCCTACCTATCTTCGTGTCATCGGCGAATTTGCTCATATCACTAGTAATTCCTTCATCAAGATCATTGATATATATTATAAACAACAACGGGCCCAAGACTGATCCCTGTGGAACGCCACTTGTTACTGATCCCCACTCAGATTTAACCCCATTTATGGACACTCTCTGCTTCCTGTCTGTGAGCCATGATTCGATCCACGATCAACATGTCGGTTCTCTGAACCATTCGTCTATCACCAGTCCTGTTATGCACATCACCTGTCCTGTTGGGTACATCACCAGTCCTGTTAGGTACATCACCAGTCCTGTTGGGTACATCACCAGTCCTGTTAGGTACATCACCAGTCCTGTTAGGTACATCACCAGTGCTATTAGGTACACCAGTGCTATTAGGTTCATCACCAGTCCTGTTAGGTTCATCACCAGTCCTGTTAGGTACATCACCAGTCCTGTTAGGTACATCACCAGTCCTGTTAGGTACATCACCAGTCCTGTTAGGTACATCACCAGTCCTGTTAGGTACATCACCAGTCCTGTTAGGTACATCACCAGTCCTGTTAGGTTCATCACCAGTCCTGTTAGGTTCATCACCAGTCCTGTTAGGTACATCACCAGTCCTGTTGGGTACATCACCAGTCCTGTTAGGTACATCACCAGTCCTGTTAGGTACATCACCAGTCCTGTTGGGTACATCACCAGTCCTGTTGGGTACCAGTATGACGTCAAAAGATGTCAACAGTTCGGTTTTACTTTACATAAGGATAGGTAGCAACACAACAGTTGATAGTTTGTTCTAATCAAATATATTTTTTAAAATTGTTCAGAGATGGAGCCCCATACCCCCATTATTTGGCTCCCATTTGAAAGTTAAGACACATGTGCAACATCTGGATATCTTTATTGTAGACGTTTCGCCATCCAGTGGCTTTATCAATACAAATTCTAGGACATAATAGGAAGACAGTAGAACTATATACAAAAGATGAGGTAATCAGTCCCTCCTCCACCACGATGCTGTGAACACTAACTCCAAGGCCGAGGGACTGATTACCTCATCTTTTGTATATAGTTCTACTGTCTTCCTATTATGTCCTAGAATCTGTATTGATAAAGCCACTGGATGGCGAAACGTCTACAATAAAGATATCCAGATGTTGCACATGTGTCTTAACTTTCAAATTGTCGGTATTTTATACCTTTCTTGCACAACATTTGGCTCTCATACCCACAAGGGGTATAGATACCCCCGGATAAGAATCCCAGCACTAGACTATCAATTGAGCTCTGAAGGATTGATCACTCAACCTGGTTGATGACGGTCAATAGATCATCAACCGAGTTCTTAACTCAAGATCAAGGTATGGAAGTGTGTAAAATTTTTTTTGTTCTCAAGATGTTCGGGCAAAACGTCGTTTTATTAAAGTCTTAAACTTTTTTGCATGGTATTTTGATACCTGGATCAAGAACCCTTCACTGGCATAAACACCCTGTCCCTCCCTTAGGGGAGGCGTAGAATGAGGGGAGATATTGAAGTGTATAAGTGGATGACGGGCATAAACAAGGGAGACATTAATAAAGTACTGAGGGTGTCGAACCAGGTAAGAACCAGGAATAATGGATTTAAGTTGGATAAATTTAGATTTAGAAAGGACATAGGTAAGTACTGGTTTTCTAACAGAGTTGTAGATGCGTGGAACAGTCTTCCCAGTGGGGTGATAGAGGCTAGGACCTTGTGTAGCTTTAAGAAGAGACTGGACAAATATATGAGTGGGAGGGGCTGGGTTTGATTGGTGTCACGGGGTACAGGAGTTATTTCTTGGCTAGCTTTAGGTAGATGTCGTTTTGATAAGGACCTGCCTCGTATGGGCCAGTAGGCCTTCTGCAGTGTTCCTACATTCTTATGTTCTTAAGAGGGAGAAGCTGGAGGTGATCCAGTCTGAATCAGAGACAATGGCAATTCACAATTGTTTTCATGGTTTTAGTAGTTCATAACGTACAACTTGTGATTAGTGGGCGCTCTTCCTCCCTTTAGAAGCCATGAATAATAATAATAATAATAATAATAATAATAATAATAATACAGTGGACCCCCGGTTTACGATCAGCTCCCAATGCGAGCAATTATGTAAGTGTATTTATGTAAGTGCGTTTGTACGTGTATGTTTGGGGGTCTGAAATGGACTAATCTACTTCACAATATTCCTTATGGGAACAAATTCGGTCAGTACTGGCACCTGAACATACTTCTGGAATGAAATATCGTAAACCGGGGGTCCACTGTATTAATCTTACTTCTACAAGTACATGTATAACATGCAGGTTTACTAACATCAGTGACATACAATATAGAAAGTCCCTTGTTATGCAGAGCATTTCGGGCAAATTAGGTCAGTTTGGTCCCCAGGATGCGACTCACGCCAGTCGACTAACACCCAGGTATCTGTTTACTACTAGGTGAACAGAGACAGCACGTGTCGTAAGGAAACACGGCCAGTTGTTTGCACCTGTACCCAAGATCGAACCATGAACCTCATTGTGTGACCTGAGTGCACGAGCAGTCTACCTGTGGGATAACCTTAGTTCCCCTTAAAATACACTTCTCTCCCGTAGCTTCATTGCTAGCACACTTGCCTCGCATATTGAGGTTCGATCCCTGGTATGGGTAGAAACAGAACGTGTTTCGGTAAGACACATATGCAACAGTTAGGTATCTTTATTATGAAACGTTTCGCCTACACAGTAGGCTTCTTCAGTCAAGTACAGAAAAGTTGATAGAAGCAGAAGATACTTGAAGACGATGTAATCAGTCCATCACCCTTAAAGTTTTGAGGTGGTCAGTCCCTCAGTGTGGAGAAGAGCATTGTTCCATAGTATGAAACAATATGGAGAAGAAGTGACAGGATGGAGCTTTTTATAGCGCCAAGAGGTGAGACGTAGGCCACTAGGAGAGGTAAGAACTCAGATGTTGAGAGGTCAGGTCCCTCTCAAATCCAGCTGCTCTCACTAGTGGAAGTTGTCGAAGTTGATTGCAGGTCTGTACCAAGATACCCTTGTGTTGCAGTGTCTGACAGATTGAACATTAAAATGGTATAAAATACCGACAGGTTGTAATAAAGTTGGTAGAATTACCGACAATATGTAAAGTAAAAGGACACAAGTGCAACTAATGTGACATTTATTGTGGCAACGTATCGCTCTCCAGGAGCTTTATCAAGCCATTACGCCATGGCTTGATAAAGCTCCTGGAGAGCGAAACGTTGCCACAATAAATCTCACATTAGTTGCACTTGTGTCCTTTTACTTTACATACCGAGAGGTTGTTAGGTAAGACACATATGCAACAGTTAGGTATCTTTATTATGAAACGTTTCGCCTACACAGTAGGCTTCTTCAGTCGAATACAGAAAGTAGGCAGGAACAGTAGAGATGTGAAGACGATGTAATCAGTCCATCACCCTTGAAGTCGAAGAATTTGAGGTTGTCAGTCCCTCAGCCTGGAGAAGTTCAGTTCCAAGCTGAGGGACTGACAACCTCAAATTCTACGACTTCAAGGGTGATGGACTGATTACATCGTCTTCACATCTCTACTGTTCCTGCCTACTTTCTGTATTCGACTGAAGAAGCCTACTGTGTAGGCGAAACGTTTCGGAATAAAGTTGTCTAACTGTTGCCTATGTGTCTTACCTACCAACCTGTCGGTATTGTATACCATTTTGATATTCGTATTCTGCATAACAAATGGATTTCTATGTAGTAGTATGTCATACCAGGCCTGTATACATTACCTGGAGTTTACCTGGAGAGGGTTTCGGGGGTCAACGCCCCCGCGGCCCGGTCTGAGACCAAGCTTCGTGGTGGATCAGGGTCTGATCAACCAGGCTGTTACTGCTGGCTGCACGCAAGCTAACGTACGAACCACAGCCCGGTTGGTCAGGCACTGACTTTAGGTGCCTGTCCAGTATATGTAGAAATAAAGATTATATATTATATATTATTATTAGAGGAATGTACGAGAGTATAATTATACCAACACTCTTATAGGGGTGTGAAGCATGGGAGGTGAATGTTGCAACAAGGAGAAGGCTGGAGGCAGTGGAGATGCACACGAAAATCACTCCCATGAAAGCAAAAGACTCGGCAGGAGATGCAACATTCCCTCAATGAAAAGCAGGGGCACCACAAGTACCTGAGGGACAACACAATAAGGGTCAGGGGCACAAGACTGTTCAACTGCCTCCAAGCATTCATAAGGGGGATTACCAACAGACTGCAGGCTGTCTTCAAGAAGGCACTGGACAGGCGCCTAAAATCAGTACCTGACCAGCCGGGCTGTGGTTCGTACACCAGTTTGCATGCAACCAGCAGTAACAGCCTGATTGATTAGACCCTGCTCCACCACGAGGCCTGGTCTCAGACTGAGCTGCGGGGGTGATGACCCCCGAAATTCTCTCCAGGTATACTCCAGGTATGAATATAATGCAGAGAATCCATAGTTTGGAGATTAGGAGGAGGTGTGGGATTACCAAAACTATTATCCAGAGGGCTGAGAAGGGGTTATTGAGGTGGTTTGGACATGTAGAGAGGATGGAATGAAATAAAATGACTTTGAGAGTGAATAAATCTGTAGTGGAGGGAAGGCAGGGTAGGGGTAGGCCTAGGAAAGCTGATAAATTAGACATATGTGCAACTTTTGGGTATCTTTATTGAGGAAACGTTTCGCCACACAGTGGCTTCATCAGTCCATACAGAGAAGAATCTTGAAGAACAGGAGGAGAATGAAGTAATCAGTCCCTCAACCTTGAGTCGATGTGGTCAGTCCAATTCTATTCAAGATTGATGGACTGACCACATCGACTCAAGGTTGAGGGACTGATTACCTCATTCTCCTCCTGTTCTTCAAGATTCTCCTATGTATGGACTGATGAAGCCACTGTGTGGCGAAACGTTTCCTCAATAAAGATACCCAAGAGTTGCACATGTGTCTAATTTATCAATATGTCGGATCTCTGAACCATTCATCTACCAGCCTAGGAAAGGTTGGGGGGAGGGGGTAAAGGAGGTTTTGTGTGTGAGGGGATTGGACTTCCAGCGAGCATGCGTAAGTATATTGCAGGTCTGTACCAAGATACCCTTGTGTTGCAGTGTCAGACAGAGTGAACATTAAAATGGTATAAAATACCGACAACCTGTCGGTATTTTATACCATTTTAATGTTCATGCGTAAGTATGTTAGTAGGAGTTAATGGAGGCAAATGGTTTTTAGGGTTTGACGTGCTGTTGGAGTGTGAGCAAAGTAACATGAAGGGATTCACGGAAACCGGCAGGCCGGACTTGAGTCCTGGAGGTGGGAAGTACAGTGTCTGCACTCTGAAGGAGGGGTGTTAATGTTGCAGTTTAAAAACTGTAGTGTAAAGCACCCTTCTGGCAAGACAGTGATGGAGTGAATGATGGTGAAAGTTTTTCATTTTCGGGTCACCCTGCCTTGGTGGGAGACGGCCGATGTGTTAAAATAAAAATAGTGACTGATGAAGAAAGCTTTTGTAACTTGTGAGTTCATTACCTTTGTACCTTGTTCAGCTATCAAAACTCTGGGGCCCAGTCCCTGGACCCATTATGCACCTCTGTAATATTTTGACTACCGCCCACAGGATGGGTATGGGGTAGGTAAGACACACAGGCAACAGTTAGGCAGCTTTATTCCGAAACGTTTCGCATACACAGTAGGCTTCTTCAGTCGAATACAGAAAGTAGGCAGGAACAGTGAGAACTGTTGGATCTGAGAGGGACCTGACCTCTCAGTGGCTACATTCTCACTACTACTACTATGCACCTCTCCTTCCGACAGTATTTAAGTCTCCGCACTGTCGCTTGATCTCCAGATAGTTCCTGACTATGGAACTGAACTTCTCCAGGCTGAGGGACTGACAACCTCAAATCTACGACTTCAAGGGTGATGGACTGATTACATCGTCTTCACATCTCTACTGTTCCTGCCTACTTTCTGTATTCGAGTGAAGAAACCTACTGTGTAGGCGAAACGTTTCGGAATAAAGCTGCCTAACTGTTGCCTATATGTCTTACCTACCAATCTGTCGGTATCGTATACCATTTTGATATTCATGGGTCTGGGGTGCATGATAAACATGTTAAACTAACTGATGAACAATGCATTGACCGTCATTTCGTATCAGGTTTACAGGGCTCCTGATAGTCGATACTGTATCGAACCCTCATGAACGGTCGAAGCAATCAGATCCCTTTGACTGTTCTTTACCTCCCCATCACGTCTCCCCGCAGACCTCCACACACACTTAGTAATGAACCTGTCCATCGGGTTCCTGATGAAGAGCTCTTGATCCAAGGAAATAAACCTATCCCAAGTACAGTTATAGAGGCCAGAACGTTGTGTAGCTTTAAAAATAGGTTGGATAAATACATGAGTGGATGTGAGTGGGTGTGAGTTGGACCTGATAGCTTGTGCTACCAGGACGGTTGCCGTGTTCCTCCCTTAAGTCAATGTGACCTGACCTGACTAGTTTGGGTGCATTGGCTTAAGCTGGTAGGAGACTTGGACCTGCCTCGCATGGGCCAGTAGGCCTGCTGCAGTGTTCCTTCGTTCTTATGTTCTTATGTTCTAATTTTCACGAACCAAATCTACTTCCCATTCCTCAGACTGACACGTATAAATCTATTTGTCGTGAATATTATTATTAATAATTTACAGGAGGAGGATAGGAATACACACGAGTAATGAACACGTATAATATATTTTAATATTTATAGCATATCTCTATCATCGGCACATTATTTGGGTAAAAACACCAATGGTTAATACAATTTTATACTTGTTATAGCGACGTTCACCCTTTGCGAAAGGCAGCCATGTGATTTAGCATATAAAACCACACTGAAAAGGCACGTTGCAGAAGCTTCTGTTGGGGCAACTTTTCGCTCCCTGTAGAGATTTATCAGGGGCGAAACGTTGTGGTAATAAAAGCTACAACGTGTGTTTTCTTTACTGCTGTTACCAGTAACTGTGTATCCAAAAACGCTCACCGGCTGCTGCTTATTTCGAGTCAGTAAGATTATTTTGACAACCATTATGACCTGGGAATTCCCTTGAGAAATCTTGTTCTAAGATGAAAATTCAAGAATTATGGTGGAAATTCTAGTATTTTTTTCATTTGCCTTCATTGTGGTGGAATTCACGAGCATTTACCCATGTGCAGAATTTTACTAAATGGATTTTAATGGGTATTTAAGGGTGAAAGTCGCAGAACACGTCACACGTATGGCTTGTTATGGTAAGAGGCTTAGGCACATGTCAGACCAGAAGGAAAAGTAGGAAGGGAGGAAGTAGGAAGAGGGTAATGGGTAATGGGGAGAGGAGAAAGGGAAGTAGGAAGAGGAGAAATGGAAGTAGTATGAAGAGAATGGGAAGTATGAAGACGGAAAGTGGGAACAGGGAAGAGGAAGAAAGAAAATGGAGAGGGGTGGGGGGTAAGGAGAGAGAAAAGGGGATCACAAAATGTTGCTTAGGATAAAAGACTTGAAAATGGTTCCTTAAAAAATCGATATATATATATATATATTTCAGGCTATGTACATGATTCTACCTCAGAGATGATTGTGTCTTCACCATCTGGCTGTACACTGGTTGTGTCTTCACCATCTGGCTGTACACTGGTTGTGTCTTCACCATCTGGCTGTACACTGGTTGTGTCTTCACCATCTGGCTGTACACTGGTTGTGTCTTCACCATCTGGCTGTACACTGGTTGTGTCTTCACCATCTGGCTGTACACTGGTTGTGTCTTCACCATCTGGCTGTACACTGGTTGTGTCCTCACCATCTGGCTGTACACTGGTTGTGTCTTCACCATCTGGCTGTACACTGGTTGTGTCTTCACCATCTGGCTGTACACTGGTTGTGTCCTCACCATCTGGCTGTACACTGGTTGTGTCCTCACCATCTGGCTGTACACTGGTTGTGTCTTCACCATCTGGCTGTACACTGGTTGTGTCTTCACCATCTGGTTGTACACTGGGTGTGTCTTCACCATCTGGCTGTACACTGGTTGTGTCCTCACCATCTGGCTGTACACTGGTTGCGTCTTCACCATCTGGCTGTACACTGGTTGTGTCTTCACCATCTGGCTGTACACTGGTTGTGTCTTCACCATCTGGCTGTACACTGGTTGTGTCTTCACCATCTGGCTGTACACTGGT
This sequence comes from Cherax quadricarinatus, assembly GCF_038502225.1. Classification (NCBI taxonomy): domain Eukaryota; kingdom Metazoa; phylum Arthropoda; class Malacostraca; order Decapoda; family Parastacidae; genus Cherax; species Cherax quadricarinatus. The sequence continues at coordinate 526,619 of NW_027195027.1, forward strand.
TGTGTCTTCACCATCTGGCTGTACACTGGTTGTGTCTTCACCATCTGGCTGTACACTGGTTGTGTCTTCACCATCTGGCTGTACACTGGTTGTGTCTTCACCATCTGGCTGTACACTGGTTGTGTCCTCACCATCTGGCTGTACACTGGCTGTGTCTTCACCATCTGGCTGTACACTGGTTGTGTCTTCACCATCTGGCTGTACACTGGTTGTGTCCTCACCATCTGGCTGTACACTGGTTGTGTCCTCACCATCTGGCTGTACACTGGTTGTGTCCTCACCATCTGGCTGTACACTGGTTGTGTCCTCACCATCTGGCTGTACACTGGTTGTGTCCTCACCATCTGGCTGTACACTGGTTGTGTCCTCACCATCTGGCTGTACACTGGTTGTGTCCTCACCATCTGGCTGTACACTGGTTGTGTCCTCACCATCTGGCTGTACACTGGTTGTGTCCTCACCATCTGGCTGTACACTGGTTGTGTCTTCACCATCTGGCTGTACACTGGTTGTGTCTTCACCATCTGGCTGTACACTGGTTGTGTCTTCACCATCTGGCTGTACACTGGTTGTGTCCTCACCATCTGGCTGTACACTGGTTGTGTCCTCACCATCTGGCTGTACACTGGTTGTGTCCTCACCATCTGGCTGTACACTGGTTGTGTCTTCACCATCTGGCTGTACACTGGTTGTGTCTTCACCATCTGGCTGTACACTGGTTGTGTCTTCACCATCTGGTTGTACACTGGGTGTGTCTCACCATCTGGCTGTACACTCGTTGTGTCTTCACCATCTGGCTGTACACTGGTTGTGTCTTCACCATCTGGCTGTACACTGGTTGTGTCTTCACCATCTGGCTGTACACTGGTTGTGTCTTCACCATCTGGCTGTACACTGGTTGTGTCCTCACCATCTGGCTGTACACTGGTTGTGTCTTCACCATCTGGCTGTACACTGGTTGTGTCCTCACCATCTGGCTGTACACTGGTTGTGTCTTCACCATCTGGCTGTACACAGGTTATCGTGTCTCACCATCTGGCTGTACACAGGTTGTCGCGTCTCACCATCTGGCTGTACACAGGTTATGTCGTCTCACCATCTGGCTGTACACAGGTTATCGTGTCTCACCATCTGGCTGTACACAGGTTATACACATATCAGAGTGATGACACTGTTGTACCCAAACACACACACACACACACACACACACACACACACACACACACACACACACACACACACACACACACACAGATCTCTGCAATAATAAATGTAATCGTTCCTACGAACCATCGTAGATATTCGTGATATTAATCACACTGGTGCGTAATGGCGAGAAAATGTTATGATCCAGGTGTGTAAATATTGGAAGTCTAATACAGGGTGAGTCAACAATCTTATGAGAATGATTTTAGTCTTTGTCTGCCTCCGTCATGTCGTTCACTGGTAACTTTGTTTTTGTACTTCGAGGACACGTGCAAATCAATGCCTCGACCAGTTCGCCTCTTGTCATATTACTATGAAGCCTCGTGGAGTTCGATACCTTGATCAGTTCATTTTTTTTTTCTACGAAGCCTCGTGGAGTTCGATACCTCGGCCAGTTTGTTTTTCTTCTATGAAGCCTCGTGGAGTTCGATACCTCGACCAGTTAGTTTTTTTTCTTCTTCTACGAAGCCTCGTAGAGTTCGATACCTCAGCCATTTCGTTTCTTCTTGTCCTACTACTTCGAACCTTCGTTGAATTCGATGATTCAGTTGGTGTACTGGTCCCCTTCTGTTATCACTTCTGTATCTCTTAGAGTTTATAACAGCCAGTTCGTTTACTAGGTTTCGTGGCCCTTAATAAAAACAATAGTTATGGTTACTACCAGGTCTGGTGTCCAAGAGTCCTTGACCTGGTGACACCTTTTGCTTTGTGAGTACCTGTTTGATGTCTTGTACTATGAAGTGGTGTGTCTACTAAATCTGGGGGTGAGTCTTGCAGCTACGACCAAGTTGCTCTAGGCCTGGTGAAGTAACTAGCGACTTTGGTCGACTACTCGAGCACGTGGTGAGTTAATGCAAGATCTACTGAGTTTCTTTTGATGCTAAGAAAATACGGCATTACTTGCTGACTTACTGAAAAGCAAAGAAACTCACTAAAGAAGTCGAAGAGTTAACTATACAGTTGTCTAAAAGGCTTTAAAATTTATACCTCTCATGTTGAAAATCTACAGAATATGTACAACATAGCGGGTAAATACGAAAATTTGCATGATCCAAGTGAATTACCGGGTCAGGTCAGAGACCGTAGATCATTTAGTGTTGGTTCAGGACCCACTGGGAGAGTTTCAAGAGGTCTGTACATCATATCCAGACACTGCAAATAGACAGAGGTGAGGCAGACGAAGGTAAATAAACCTGACTGATACATTTTCTCGTCACACTTTGGAACCAGAGAAATGATGGAGTTTGTACATTGGCCGCTGATGGGCGCACACTGTTGCTCAGTGGAAGCGAACATGTAGCGTTTTACCCACATCTACGCCATCGTTGCTCCTCAAAAGATAAACTAATGTACATGTCTTGATCAATGGGTATCATACAACCTATGAAGTAGTGAGAGTGGGGAGGATAAACTGGTGCCATAATGTCATGAAATAATCTCTTCTTGGCAAATATCACAGACTGATGTTAAGGAATGTCCAAAATATGACACAGAATTATGATTATTCGTTAAAAAAGAGCATCGCTGAGACTCCAGAAGTGCGCGAGCCTCAAGTCAACATTGTGGCCGTAGAAGAGGAATTTTGGGTGTGCTGACGCGCAGTTTTGGAGACGATGGTGGATGCGATACCTTACATTAACTTTGAATCCTTCTCCTTATGTAAACGTACAATACTATATAGATAAAATTTACTGTAAATTTAACCTTAATCTCACTGGGCTTCATACTGTTCCCGGGAGCGTCGTAAGAAAGGATAAAAACCTGGTCATTTCTTGACCACAAATGGCCGCATTATCCATTTTTTTTAGGAGTAAACAATTTATGAAGGATTTTTACTCACGTTGAAAGCGATTATTTGATAATAATGCAATATTAGCGAAAAAAAATATTAACAAATATCACACAGAACACCGATGAATACGCAGTTTTACCATAGAGGGACACAGAAGAACTTTGGGACACGTCTTCGAGAGTGTGAATTTCCCCAAGAACAGCCACAGAAAGATGAATATTGATGAGTGAAATCTGATATCACTCTGAGAACAAGAGTCTAGATACAGGATTGTCATCATATGGTACACCAAGAACTAGACTTGGAAGTTTTTAATTAGAGATTGTGGGTGTGTTCTCTCCTGTAGTAGTGTTTTTATCATGGAAACTGGAAAAGGAAGTCTCCTGCTGCTGGTGTTAGTCATGCAATAACCCGCTCAGTGGAGCTTCTGGTCATGTGACCAAGGTCACCTGCTGGCTTACTGGTCCACCCAGCAAAAAACGAAAAAAATCACATCAGATGTGTTTTTCATGTTTCCTCACACCATGGAACAAGCAACACTTTCTCGTGTCTTCAAAGGAAACTTCCCACAATATAACTATGGAAGGCTGATAATATGTACAAATTGAAGTTTCTCAGTAGGAAATATATGCCGTCATCAGTAACGTAAAATATAGGTAATATGAAGTCGGAGAAGTGTTCAGAGAGAGATTTCTAGCTTCTCCATCTCCCTTGTCAGTTCCCAGTGGCAACCCTTTAAAAATAATGAAGTATTTAATGTTTTTTTAAAAACTTGTTGAATGATTTCGAGGGATATAATAGGGCAGTATTAAAGCCGTCTATTAAATATATTGATCTGTGTCGAGTCGTTGCTATAATCATCGCGATTATGAGAATCACAGCGCCGTTTGCTTCTGATGCTTGACAACTTTCAGCAGACAGATGAACGATGACTGTCTTGGTCCTCATCGTCTGAGTATAACTCTTACAGATAAACAGGAATACTACGGATCCTTCATCAATGCAACGTACATTGTAACATTGTACCCGGGATCACCTACGAATTGAGCTCGTGATATATGAGGGGATCGTTAAATACTGCGCAACACCACCTGCGTGGTCCCTGCCGGAGGCCCACTAGGAAACTCCCTTCTTGTTAACCAGCGCTGACAGCCTCTGCAGGTTGGTAGTGGTCTGGGGATCCCCGGGAGCCAGTGCCAGTGCCTCATCGTAGTGCTTCCGTGCCTCGTCCAGTTTGCCATTCAGGTGCAGAATGGCGCCCAGATTTCTGTGGCTCGACACATCCTGAAAGAAGAGAGAGAGAGAAATGTTTTATGGGGAGAGGAAATGTTGATAAAGATAGTGACCCCTTCGTGGGGGTGTGACTTCAGGCTGGTTATGGGTTCTTGACCCAAGGACTTGGAGCTGCCCTCTTCTCGGATCAAGCCTCTTTTCGTCCCATTAAGCAAACGTTAACTTTTTTCTTGAATATAACAAAATTAATATGAAAATTAATGATTTTGTAATAGTATTAGTAATAACAGTAAGAATAATAATAGTAATAGAAATAATAATAAAATAATTATTATCTTTATTTATCTAAACACAAAGCTAGTCTCTTGATCCAATGAACTGTCGCTACTCTCCACTTCCTTGGATCAAATATGAATACCTCCCATTCTACAGGCGCTGCTTGGCCCTTACGAGCTAAGCGTTTCCCAGTAAGATTAATACAAAAAGTTGGGGATCCTGACTTTTGGTCGCAGCTGGACAGCTCTCCTGTAGAAGGTCTCAGCGTGCTGGTTCCTGCCGGAGAGCCTGAGGGCGGTGGCAGCGTTGAAGGCAGCAGTGTGGTCAGTGGAGTCCAGCAGAGCTGCTCTCAGCCACGACCCTACCGCTTCCTCCACACGGTCCTGCTCAAGCAGTAGCTGACCTGTAGATGAAATGACAGGACTAGGCTAAAGTGATTCTCTCTCCAGATGCATGATAGAACTGATGAATTAGCTAAGTTATATGCTTTCTGAGAGGGAGTAGATAGCAGTCTTGGGTTGTCAGTTAACAGTCTGAGAACAGTAATACGAAAATAACCAGACTTATGGATGCCACTACCGCCCGGTTCCAGCTGGGATACAAGTATCTCTGGCAGGTTAAATCACCACCACCAGATGTTGACCAAACCAAATGCAAACTTTACCAGATAAGTAGGTGAATGGTTCAGAGAACCGACATGTTGATAAATTAGACACATGTGCAACTCTTGGGTATCTTTATTGAGGAAACGTTTCGCCACACAGTGGCTTCATCAGTCCATACGTAGGAGAAACTTGAAGAACAGGAGGAGAATGAGGTAATCAGTCCCTCAACCTTGAGTCGATGTGTTCAGTCCATCAATCTTGAATAGATAAACTATTGTCACACCTTGCGTCATTATGTACTCGACTGCGATAAAATTGATGAATTTAGAGACAATTCAGAAATGTTCAAGGTATGTCAAAGTATTTTAGACATAGTGGTATATTACAAACCTTTGTGGAATAATACCCTGGCCTTGCCCACTGTACATAAAGTATTACCGCTTTGTGTGTGTGTGTGTGTGTGTGTGTGTGTGTGTGTGTGTGTGTGTGACCTAATTAATGTTTGCATAAATAACTTATTACGATTGTAACCAGATATAAACATGTAAATAGTTCATTACCAGTGTAACTTGTTCAGGTGTCAAAAGTTTGTGGTACAGTCCCTGGACCCATTATGTACCTCTGTAATTCTGTCTCTGTCTGTCTGTCTCTCTCTCTCTCTCTCTCTCTCTGTCTGTGTCTGTCTCTGTCTCTGTCACTGTCTCTGTCTCTCTGTGTCTATGTCTCTGTCTCTGTCACTGTCTCTGTCTCTCTGTCTCTGTCTCTCTGTCTCTGTCTCTCTGTCTCTGTCTCTCTGTCTCTGTCTCTGTCTCTCTGTCTCTCTCTCTCTGTCTCTCTCTCTCTCTCTCTCTCTCTCTCTCTCTCTCTCTCTCTCTCTCTCTCTCTCTCTCTCTCTCTCTCTCTCTCTCTCTCACACACACACACACACACACACACACACACGTCAGGAAATTTGAGAAAGTACAAAGGTTTGCAACAAGACTGGTTCCAGAGCTAAGGGGAATGTCCTACGAAGAAAGGTTAAGGGAAATCGGACTGACGACACTGGAGGACAGGAAGGTCAGGGGAGACATATAAAATACTTCGTGGAATAGACAAGGTGGACAGAGACAGGATGTTCCAGATATGTGACACAGAAACAAGGGGCCACAATAGGAAGCTGAAGACTCAGACGAGTCACAGGGATATCAGGAAGTATTTCTTCAGTCATAGAGTTGTTAGGACGTGGAATAGCTTAGCAAGTGATGTAGTGGAGGCAGGAACCATACATAGCTTTAAAACGAGGTATGACAAAGCTCAGGAAGCAGAGAGAGAGAGGACCTAGTAGCGATCAGTGAAGAGGTGGGGCCAGGAACTGAGTCTCGACCCCTGCAACTACAATTAGGCGAGTACAGTTCCTAGCAACAGGTGGGAGAGACCTGCGCTTCTCAAGACGCTACCATACATTCAACGTTACAGTGATCAATTAGCATCATCAGTATTCATTCCTGGGACATAATTTAGCATACAATATACCCCATTTTCATGCTATTTTTTTTAGGGAATCGAACCCTGTCCGTCCACACACATCGCGTCACTTGGAACGCATCTGACCAAGAGAAAGGGGTGCCGCAGGGCTGTGCTAAGTCAGATATTATTCCCAATTTTAAGCAGTGATATTGTTTCTCCAGCTTCCGTCCAAAGAAACCTTACATATTCATCGTATGTTGATGATCGCACCTTGTGCTATGCCTCGCAATGTTCGATTGGGCAAATTCAAATTGGTTTTGGATCTGTCATGTGTAAAACGACTCGATGGAGTTCCAAATTATGGCGTCTCTGGCTTGTCGTTCTCTCCTCCGTCTCTCCCTTCTAGGAAGGTTCCTTGACGCTGGTGAGGGGCTCTTGATCTAGGGAATTGGATCTGTGCTCCGGTTCCCTGAATTGAGTCTGAATACCTTCCATCCCCCCCCCACAGGCGCTGTATAATCCTATGGGCTTAGCGCTCCATGATTATAATAATAAGCCTCCGTCTCGGAACGTAGCTGACACCTCCTCGCAGAAAATCCTCTTCCATGACGATTTCCCAAATATAAACAACTGTGAAGAGTGAAACACTTGTTGCGCAGGTGTCATTTTTCAACTTACCGGGTTTCTAAACCACTACGTCACATCAGTAATTCTGAGACACATCTTTAAAGTGTAAAACTTGAAGGACGTAGTGGATATTGGCGGCACAACACCTGCATCTGTTCCCACACAAAACCTGCATCTGTTCCCACACAACACTTGCATCTGTCCTCCACTACATCTGCATCGGTTCCCCCACAACACCTGCATCTGTCCTCCATAACACCTACATCTGTCCTCCACAACACCTGCATGTCCCTGCATGACCCCACACAACACCTGCATGTCCCCCACAACACCTGCATGTCCCCCACAACACCAGTATGACCGCCACAACACCAGTATCTCCCCCACAACACCAGCATGTCCCCCACAACACCAGCATGCCTCCCACAACACCAGCATGTCCCCCACAACACCAGCATGTCCCCCACAACACCAGCATGTCCCCCACAACACCAACGTGTCCCCCACAACACCAGCGTGTCCCCCACAACACCAGGGTGTCCCCCACAACAACGTGTCCCCCACAACACCAGCGTGTCCCCCACAACACCAACGTGTCCCCCACAACACCAGCATGTCCCCCCACAACACCAGGATGTCCCCCACAACACCAGCATGTCCCCCACAACACCAGCATGTCCCCCACAACACCAGGATGTCCCCCACAACACCAGCATGTCCCCCACAACACCAGCATGTCCCTCACAACACCAGGATGTCCCCCACAACACCAGCATTTCCCTCACAACACCAGCATGTCCCCCACAACACCAGCATGTCCCCCACAACACCAGGATGTCCCCCACAACACCAGCATGTCCCCCACAACACCAGCATTTCCCTCACAACACCAGCATGTCCCCCACAACACCAGCTTGTCCCCCACAACACCAGCATGTCCCCCACAACACCAGCATGTCCGCCACAACACCAGCATGTCCTCCACAACACCTGCATCTGTCCTCCACAACACCTGCATGTCCCCCACAACATCTGGATGCCTCCCACAACACCTGCATCTGTTCCCCCATAACACCTGCATCGGTTCCCCCACAACACCAACATGTCCCCCACAACACCAGCATGTCCCCAACAACACCAGCATGTCCCCCACAACACCAGCATGTCCCCCACAACACAAGCATGCCCCCTACAACACCAGTATGTCCCCCACAACACCAGCATGTCCCCCACAACACCAGCATGTCCCCACAACACCAGTATGTCCCCCACAACACCAGCATGTCCCACACAACACCAGTATGTCCCCCACAACACCAGCATGCCCCCCACAACACCAGCATGTCCCCCACAACACCAGCATGTCCCCCACAACACCAGCATGTCCCCCACAACACCAGCATGTTCCCCACAACACCAGCATGTCCCCCACAAAACCAGCATGTCCCCCACAACACCAGCATGTTCACCACAACACCAGCATGTTCCCCACAACACCAGCATGTCCCCCACAACACCAGCATGTCCCCCACAACGTCCCCCACAACACCAGCATGTCCCCCCACAACACCAGCATGTCCCCCACAACACCAGCATGTCCAACACAACACCAGCATGCCCAACACAACACCAGCATGCCCCCCACAACACAAGCATGTCCCCCACAACATCTGGATGCCTCCCACAACACCTGCATCTGTTCCCACATAACACCTGCATGTCCCCCACAACACCAGCATGTCCCCCACAACACCATGTCCCACACAACACCAGCATGTCCCCCACAACACCAGCATGTCCCTCACAACACCAGCATGTTCCCCCACAACACCAGCATGTCCCCCACAACACCAGCATGTCTCCCACAACACCAGCATGTCCCCCACAACACCAGCATGTCCCCCACAACACCAGCATATCCCCCACAACACCAGCATATCCCCCACAACACCAGCATGTCCCCCACAACACCAGCATGTCCCCCACAACACCAGCATGTCTCCCACAACACTAGCATGTCCCCCACACCACCAGCATGTCCCCCCCAACACCAGCATCTCCCCCACAAAACCAGCCTGTCCCCCACAACACCAGCATGTCCTCCCACAACACCAGCATGTCCCCCACAACACCAGCATGTCACCCACAACACAAGCATGTCCCCCCACAACACCAGCATGTCCGTCACAACACCAGCATGTCCCCCACAACACCAGCATGTCACCCACAACACAAGCATGTCCGCCACAACACTAGCATGTCCCCCACAACACCAGCATGTCCCCCACAACACCAGCATGTCCCCCACAACACCAGCATGTCCCCCACAACACCAGCATGTCCCCCACAACACCAGCATGTCCCCCCACAATACCAGCATGTCCCCCACAACACCAGCATGTCCCCCACAACACCAGCATGTCACCCACAACACAAGCATGTCCGCCACAACACTAGCATGTCCCCCACAACACTAGCATGTTCCCCACAACACCAGCATGTCCCCCCACAACACCAGGATGTCCCCCACAACACCAGCATGTCCCCCCACAACACCAGGATGTCCCCCACAACACCAGCATGTCCCCCACAACACCAGCATGTCCCCCACAACACCAGCATGTCCCCCACAACACCAGCATGTCCCCCCACAATACCAGCATGTCCCCCACAACACCAGCATGTCCCCCACAACACCAGCATGTCCCCCCACAATACCAGCATGTCACCCACAACACAAGCATGTCCGCCACAACACTAGCATGTCCCCCACAACACTAGCATGGACCCCACCACACCAGCATGTCCCCCCACACCACCAGGATGTCCCCCACAACACCAGCATGTCCCCCCACAACACCAGCATATCCCCCCATAACACTAGCATGTCTCCCACAACACCAGCATGTCCCACACAACACCAGCATGTTCCCCACAACACTAGCATGTCTCCCACAACACCAGCATGTCCCACACAACACCAGCATGTCCCCCACAACACCAGCATATCCCCCACAACACTAGCATGTCCCTCACAACACCAGCATGTCCCCCACAACACCAGCATGTCCCCCACAACACCAGCATGTCCCTCACAACACCAGCATGTCCCCCACAACACCAGCATGTCCCCCACAACACCAGCATGTCCCCCACAACACCAGCATGTCCCCCACAACACCAGCTTGTCCCCCACAACACCAGCATGTCCCCCACAACACTAGCATGTCCCTCACAACACCAGCATGTCTCCCACAACACCAGCATGTCCCCCACAACACCAGCATGTCCCCCCACAACACCAGCATGTCCCCCACAACACTAGCATGTCCCCCACAACACCAGCATGTCCCCCACAACACCAGCATGTCCCCCACAACACTAGCATGTCCCCCACAACACTAGCATGTCCCCCACAACACCAGCATGTCCCCCACAACACCAGCATGTCCCCCACAACACTAGCATGTCCCCCACAACACTAGCATGTCCCTCACAACACCAGCATGTCCCCCACAACACTAGCATGTCCCCCACAACACCAGCATGTCCCCCACAACACGAGCATGTCCCCCACAACACCAGCATGTCCCCCACAACACTAGCATGTCCCCCACAACACTAGCATGTCCCCCACAACACCAGCATGTCCCCCACAACACTAGCATGTCCCCCACAACACCAGCATGTCCCCCACAACACCAGCATGTCCCCCACAACACTAGCATGTCCCCCACAACACCAGCATGTCCCCCACAACACGAGCATGTCCCCCACAACACAAGCAGGTCCCCCACAACACCAGCATGTCCCCCACAACACTAGCATGTCCCCCACAACTCTAGCATGTCCCTCACAACACCAGCATGTCCCCCACAACACTAGCATGTCCCCCACAACACTAGCATGTCCCCCACAACACCCGCATGTCCCCCACACCCCCAGCATGTCCCCCCCCACACTAGCATGTCCCCCACAACACCAGCATGTCCCCCACAACACTAGCATGTCCCCCACAACACCAGCATGTCCCCCACAACACTAGCATGTCCCCCACAACACAAGCATGTCCCCCACAACACCCGCATGTCCCCCACAACACTAGCATGTCCCCCAAAACACCAGCATGTCCCCCACAACACCAGCATGTCCCCCACAACACTAGCATGTCCCCCACAACACCAGCATGTCCCTCACAACACTAGCATGTCCCCCACAACACTAGCATGTCCCTCACAACACCAGCATGTCCCCCACAACACCAGCATGTCCCCCACAACACCAGCATGTCCCCCACAACACTAGCATGTCCCCCACAACACCAGCATGTCCCTCACAACACTAGCATGTCCCCCACAACACTAGCATGTCCCTCACAACACCAGCATGTCCCCCACAACACTAGCATGTCCCCCACAACACCAGCATGTCCCCCACAACACTAGCATGTCCCCCACAACACTAGCATGTCCCTCACAACACTAGCATGTCCCCCACAACACTAGCATGTCCCTCACAACACCAGCATGTCCCCCACAACACTAGCATGTCCCTCACAACACCAGCATGTCCCCCACAACACTAGCATGTCCCCCACAACACAAGCATGTCCCCCACAACACTAGCATGTCCCCCACAACACTAGCATGTCCCTCACAACACTAGCATGTCCCCCACAACACTAGCATGTCCCCCACAACACCAGCATGTCCCCCACAACACTAGCATGTCCCCCACAACACTAGCATGTCCCTCACAACACGAGCATGTCCCCCACAACACTAGCATGTCCCCCACAACACCAGCATGTCCCCCACAACACCAGTATGTCCCCCACAACACTAGCATGTCCCCCACAACACCAGGGTGTCCCCCACAACACCAACGTGTCCCCCACAACACTAGCATGTCCCCCACAACACCAGCATGTCCCTCACAACACTAGCATGTCCCCCACAACACTAGCATGTCCCTCACAACACCAGCATGTCCCCCACAACACCAGCATGTCCCCCACAACACCAGTATGTCCCCCACAACACTAGCATGTCCCCCACAACACCAGCATGTCCCTCACAACACTAGCATGTCCCCCACAACACTAGCATGTCCCTCACAACACCAGCATGTCCCCCACAACACTAGCATGTCCCCCACAACACAAGCATGTCCCCCACAACACTAGCATGTCCCCCACAACACTAGCATGTCCCTCACAACACTAGCATGTCCCCCACAACACTAGCATGTCCCTCACAACACCAGCATGTCCCCCACAACACTAGCATGTCCCTCACAACACCAGCATGTCCCCCACAACACTAGCATGTCCCCCACAACACCAGCATGTCCCCCACAACACTAGCATGTCCCCCACAACACTAGCATGTCCCCCACAACACTAGCATGTCCCTCACAACACCAGCATGTCCCCCACAACACCAGCATGTCCCCCACAACACTAGCATTTCCCCCACAACACTAGCATGTCCCCCACAACACCAGCATGTCCCCCACAACACCAGCATGTCCCCCACAACACTAGCATGTCCCCCACAACACTAGCATGTCCCCCACAACACTAGCATGTCCCACACAACACTAGCATGTCCCTCACAACACCAGCATGTCCCTCACAACACCAGCATGTCCCCCACAACACCAGCATGTCCCCCACAACACTAGCATGTCCCCCACAACACTAGCATGTCCCTCACAACACTAGCATGTCCCCCACAACACTAGCATGTCCCTCACAACACCAGCATGTCCCCCACAACACTAGCATGTCCCTCACAACACCAGCATGTCCCTCACAACACCAGCATGTCCCTCACAACACTAGCATGTCCCTCACAACACCAGCATGTCCCTCACAACACTAGCATGTCCCTCACAACACTAGCATGTCCCTCACAACACTAGCATGTCCCCCACAACACTAGCATGTCCCTCACAACACTAGCATGTCCCTCACAACACTAGCATGTCCCTCACAACACTAGCATGTCCCCCACAACACTAGCATGTCCCTCACAACACTAGCATGTCCCTCACAACACTAGCATGTCCCTCACAACACCAGCATGTCCCTCACAACACCAGCATGTCCCCCACAACACCAGCATGTCCCCCACAACACAAGCATGTCCCCCACAACACCAGCATGTCCCCCACAACACTAGCATGTCCCTCACAACACCAGCATGTCCCTCACAACACCAGCATGTCCCCCACAACACCAGCATGTCCCCCACAACACTAGCATGTCCCCCACAACACCAGCATGTCCCCCACAACACTAGCATGTCCCCCACAACACCAGCATGTCCCTCACAACACTAGCATGTCTCCCACAACACCAGCATGTCCCCCACAACACTAGCATGTCCCCCACAACACTAGCATGTCCCTCACAACACCAGCATGTCCCCCACAACACTAGCATGTCCCTCACAACACTAGCATGTCCCCCACAACACCAGCATGTCCCCCACAACACTAGCATGTCCCTCACAACACTAGCATGTCCCTCACAACACTAGCATGTCCCTCACAACACTAGCATGTCCCCCACAACACCAGCATGTCCCTCACAACACTAGCATGTCCCTCACAACACTAGCATGTCCCCCACAACACTAGCATGTCCCTCACAACACTAGCATGTCCCTCACAACACTAGCATGTCCCCCACAACACTAGCATGTCCCTCACAACACTAGCATGTCCCCCACAACACCAGCATGTCCCCCACAACACCAGCATGTCCCTCACAACACCAGCATGTCCCCCACAACACTAGCATGTCCCTCACAACACCAGCATGTCCCCCACAACACTAGCATGTCCCTCACAACACTAGCATGTCCCCCACAACACCAGCATGTCCCTCACAACACTAGCATGTCTCACACAACACCAGCATGTCCCCCACAACACTAGCATGTCCCCCACAACACTAGCATGTCCCCCACAACACCAGCATGTCCCCCACAACACTAGCATGTCCCCCACAACACTAGCATGTCCCACACAACACCAGCATGTCCCCCACAACACTAGCATGTCCCTCACAACACTAGCATGTCCCTCACAACACCAGCATGTCCCTCACAACACTAGCATGTCCCCCACAACACTAGCATGTCCCTCACAACACCAGCATGTCCCCCACAACACTAGCATGTCCCTCACAACACTAGCATGTCCCTCACAACACCAGCATGTCCCCCACAACACTAGCATGTCCCTCACAACACTAGCATGTCCCTCACAACACTAGCATGTCCCTCACAACACTAGCATGTCCCTCACAACACTAGCATGTCCCCCACAACACCAGCATGTCCCCCACAACACTAGCATGTCCCCCACAACACTAGCATGTCCCTCACAACACTAGCATGTCCCTCACAACACTAGCATGTCCCTCACAACACTAGCATGTCCCCCACAACACTAGCATGTCCCCCACAACACCAGCATGTCCCCCACAACACCAGCATGTCCCCCCACAACACCAGCATGTCCCCCCACAACACCAGCATGTCCCCCACAACACCAGCATGTCCCCCCACAACACTAGCATGTCCCCCACAACACTAGCATGTCCCTCACAACACTAGCATGTCCCCCACAACACCAGCATGTCCCTCACCACACCAGCATGTCCCCCCACAACACCAGCATGTCCCCCACAACACCAGCATGTCCCACACAACACCAGCATGTCCTCCAAAACACCAGCATGTCCCCCCACAACACCAATATGTCCCCCACAACACCAGAATGTCCCCCACAACACCAGGATGTCCCCCCACAACACCAGCATGTCCCCCACAACACCAGCATGTCCCCCACAACACCAGCATGTCCCCCACAACACCAGCATGTCCCCCACAACACCAGCATGTCCCCCACAACACCAGCATGTCCCACACAACACCAGCATGTCCCCCACAACACCAGCATGTCCCCCACAACACCAGCATGTCCCCCACAACACCAGCATGTCCCCCACAACACCAGCATGTCCCCCACAACACCAGCATGTCTCCCACAACACCAGCATGTCCCCCACAACACCAGCATGTCCCCCACAACACCAGCATGTCCCCCACAACACCAGCATATCCCCCACAACACCAGCACATCCCCCACAACACCAGCATGTCCCCCACAACACTGCAATCCTAAGTTTTATTAAACAGTGATAACTCAGAAAAAAGAAAGTGCTTAAGTGAAGCCGCCCGAAGAAGCATTTTGTTGTTATTGTCAGCGATGTATGACCCTTACGGGTTTGTAAAATTGAATTAAACATGTGTAATATAGATATATTTTGTTTATTTTGCAGGTAAGTGGAAGCCTCATCTCGCCGTGGTTCCTCTGCACGTCTGAACCTGTGGTAAGTGTTCAGTTTGTTGTCCGTAAAGGTGGAAGAGAACCCTGAGCTGGGTTTAACGTGGTGGTGGGTTTGAGCGGCTTATCCTCACGAAGAACCTAGCATCTCTCTCGTCGTAAAAATTGGGATCTTTACCCTTTGGCCTAAATTTTCCGTAAAGATGGAAAAGAACCCTGAGCTGGGTTTAACGTGGTGGTGGGTTTGAGCGGCTTATCCTCACGAAGAACCTAGCATCTCTCTCGTCGTAAAAATTGGGATCTTTTCCCTTTGGCCTAAATTTTCCGTAAAGATGGAAAAGAACCCTGAGCTGGGTTTAACGTGGTGGTGGGTTTAACCCGGCACCTAAAGTCGGTACCTGACCAGCCGGGCTGTGGCTTGTACGTTGGTTTGCGTGCAGCCAGCAGTAACAGTCTGGTTGATCAGGCTTTGATCTACCAGGAGGCCTGGTCACAGACCGGGCCGCGGGGGCGTTGACCCCCGGTACTGCAGGTATATTGGCATTTAACGTGGTGGTGGGTTTGAGCGGCTTATCCTCACGGAGAACCCAGCATCTCTCTCGTCGTAAAAATTGGGATCTTTTCCCTTTCGCCTAAATTTTCTTACACTCAGTGGCTTGAGGTTTCACTGACACGGACTGAACAATGCATGTGGACAGCGAAATGTGGAAAAAAATACTTCACATTCTTTAACATTCTCTGTGATTAACGAAGAATGTAAAGTGAGCACGACAATAGTCGCTAATTAACGACCAAATTAGTTCGACAATGTTAAGTTTAGAGCCCATGACAAGGAACAGATTAAAGATATTGATCGAGAAATGTGAAAATACAGGTGTTTCAAATAAATAGACCCGATTTTAAAGCAGTATTGCTTTGAAATTGGGTCCACTATTTTGAAACGTACATTATTTTGACCTATTTTTATGAGAAAATACAGGTGTTTCAAAATTATGGACCCGATTTAAAAGCAGTATTGCTTTGAAATTGGGTCCATTATTTTAAAACACGTACATTATTCTGACATATTTTTACTACCATCGTTTATGTATTCCGAGAGTTGGAGAGGGTAAAGGACCCCAATGGAAATAAGTGACCTTGTCTGACCTTTTCCGGGTTATCCTTAACCCGGAAAAGGCCAGACAAGGTTACATGACGTCTTAACCCACAGGGTTAAGGCGTCATGTGGTTCTAGTTCACCATGAGGCAGGCCAGTACAACATGGGTTCGAATCCTTAGCTAGTGCAGAGTTGTTATTTATGTAACTTTATTTGTGTGTACCTGAATAAACTTAATGCAGAGATTTTCAAGGTGAAAAGAGAAACTTGTTGAAGTCAAAAGCGAGACTTATTTTAAGATTTATATTAAGGAAGGTTTGTGTTGGTAAATAAACAAGCGAACTCTGGAAAGACTGCCTCTTGTAAGAGGCATTGAAGACTCTTATGAGAGGCACTGAAGACTCTTATGAGAGGCACTGAAGACTCTTGTAAGAGGCACTGAAGACTCTTGTAAGAGGCACTGAAGACTCTTGTAAGAGGCACTGAAGACTCTTGTAAGAGGCACTGAAGACTCTTGTGAGAGGCATTGAAGACTCTTCTGAGGGGCACTGAAGACTCTTGTGAGAGGCACTGAAGACTCTTGTGAGAGGCACTGAAGACTCTTGTGAGAGGCACTGAAGACTCTTGTAAGAGGCACTGAAGACTCTTGTAAGAGGCACTGAAGACTCTTGTGAGAGGCACTGAAGACTCTTGTGAGAGGCACTGAAGACTCTTGTGAGAGGCACTGAAGACTCTTGTAAGAGGCACTGAAGACTCTTGTGAGAGGCACTGAAGACTCTTGTAAGAGGCACTGAAGACTCTTGTGAGAGGCACTGAAGACTCTTGTAAGAGGCACTGAAGAGAGATGCTCACAACGACGTTTCGGTCCGACTTGATTCTTAATTAACGAGACTTTCTATCTGGCTATAGAGGCAGTTCTCGTGACTAATTAAGTTCATGTTTACCCCCCCCCATGTAAGACACTGTGCGGGTTATGGCATTTTGGAGACGTTTCGCCCACCGGAGACTGATAAGTTGATGGTATCCACCTGGAGGGTATTCCGGGGATCAACGTTCCCTCGGCCCGGTCCATGACCACGCCTCCTGGTGGATCAGTGCCTGATCAACCAGGCTGTTACTGCTGGTGTACGGAACGTTATCACAAATACCAGAACTCAAATTGTGTGTCTTGTTTACATAGTGGTGTAACAGCCTAGTTTATCAGGCCCTGAGCCACCGCGAGGCCTGGTCATGGACCGGGTATTCCGGGGGCGTTGACCCCCGGAATACCCTCCATGTGGACTCATGACTGTCATGACTGAACACATCGACTCCAGGCTGAGGGACTGATCTCCTCAAACTCCTCCTCATCTTCCATCTTTCTATGCATTGGACTAAAGAAATCACTGCTTGGCGAAACGTTTCCAGAATAAATATATCCAACTGTTACATAAGTATCTGGTTTAACAACTTGTCGGTATTCTATACCGCTTATTATTACCATGTTGCTGCCATGGTTATGGAAGCCGTACCTAACAGGTTAGAGCAGTGTCGCTGCTGTGGGTGAGGTAAGCTTCTTTGCTAGGGTAAGACCAGAGGTCCCATTACAGGTCTGGTTATCTCGGGCTGTGCAACACGGTGTGGGAACAGGAGATTGTTCTTATACTGGTTGTTGCCTTGGAGGGGACCGACTACCTCAGACTACCACTATGTGGTTGATAGACTGGTGATATCATTATATTTTTTAGTGGTTGTTGCCTTGGAGGGGACCGACCATCTAAAACTACCACTACAAGGTTGATGGAGTGTTGACATTGTTCTCTTATTGGTTGCTGAATTAGAGGGGACTAGGTAGACTGTTCCACTCATCAACTACCCTATTTGCAAACCAATACTTTCCTATGTCCTTTCTAAATCTAAACTTATCTAATTTAAATCCATTACTGCGGGTTCTCTCTTGGAGAGATATCCTCAAGACCTTGTTAATATCCCCTTTATTAATACCTATCTTCCACTTATACACTTCGATCAGGTCTCCCCTCATTCTTCGTCTAACAAGTGAATGTAACTTAAGAGTCTTCAATCTTTCTTCATAAGGAAGATTTCTAATGCTATGTATTAATTTAGTCATCCTACGCTGAATGTTTTCTAACGAATTTATGTCCATTTTGTAATATGGAGACCAGAACTGAGCTGCATAATCTAGGTGAGGCCTTACTAATGATGTATAAAGCTGGACTTCTGTTGCTTACACTTCTTGATATAAATCCCAGTAATCTATTTGCCTTATTACGTACGCTTAGGCATTGCTGTCTTGGTTTAAGGTTGCTGCTTACCATAACCCCCAAGTCCTTTTCGCAATCTGTATGGCTAAGTTCTACATTATTTAACTTATAAGTGCTAGGGTTATGGACACTCCCGAGCTTCAGAACCTTGCATTTATCTACATTGAACTGCATCTGCCACTTTTCTGACCAAGAGTAGAGTTTGTCTAAATCCTCCTGAAGTTCCCTAACATCTACGTTTGAATCAATTATCCTACCTATCTTCGTGTCATCGGCGAATTTGCTCATATCACTAGTAATTCCTTCATCAAGATCATTGATATATATTATAAACAACAACGGGCCCAAGACTGATCCCTGTGGAACGCCACTTGTTACAGATCCCCACTCGGATTTAACCCCATTTATGGACACTCTCTGCTTCCTGTCAGTGAGCCATGACTCGATCCACGAGAGCACTTTTTCCCCAATGCCATGAGCTGCCACTTTCTTCAACAGTCTTTGATGCGGAACTCTATCAAAAGCCTTACTAAAATCTAAGTAAATCATATCAAATTCTTTATCGTGGTCAACAGCCTCAAAAGCTTTACTGAAGAAAGTTAATAAATTAGTTAGACAAGACCGGCCTCTTGTGAATCCATGCTGAGTATCATTAATCAAGCTATGCTTATCGAGATGGCTTCTTATAATCTCAGCTATAATTGACTCTAGTAATTTGCCTACAATTGAGGTCAGGCTTATTGGGCGGTAATTTGACGGTAACGACTTGTCCCCTGTTTTAAAAATAGGAGTTACATTAGCCATCTTCCACATATCAGACACTACACCTGTTTGAAGAGATAAATTAAAAATATTAGTTAATGGTTCACAGAGTTCCATTTTGCATTCCTTAAGAACCCTTGAAAAAACCTCATCAGGACCCGGTGACTTATTTTGCTTCAGTCGGTCTATCTGCTTCACAACCATTTCACTAGTGACTGTGATGTTACATAATTTATCTTCTAGCCCACTATAAAAATTAATTACTGGAATATTGTTAGTGTCTTCCTGTGTAAAAACTGAGAGAAAATAATTATTAAAAATCGAGCACATTTCATTCTCTTTGTCAGTAAGGTGCCCATAGTTATTTTTAAGCGAACCTATCTTATCTCTGACTTTTTGGGTTAGTTTTAGAATCCCTAGCAACTTTAATTTCATAATCCCTTTTAGCTTTTCTTATCCCCTTTTTAATGTCCCTCTTAATGTCAATATACTGATTCATAAGATGACCCTCGCCTCTTTTGATACGCCTATAAATTCCTTTCTTATGCCCTAGTAGATATTTCAGCCTATTATTCATCCATTTTGGGTCATTTCTATTTGATCTAACGTTACGTAATAAAGACAGCTGTTTCACACGTGTCTTGCTTTTCTGTCTCTGGTTTGTCTGCAGAGCAGAGTGCTCGTGCTGGTGCTGTATAAATAATTCCGTGAATAACACCCAGTTGCTGCATCAGTCGACGTATTTTCTGCTGCTTTCGTAAGTTTGAAAAGATTTTTGCTTGTCAGGTATGTGACTTGTGTTGAGACAGGTACAAGTGCAGGTAGGCTGGACAGAACAGGTCCTTGTCCGGGTCTGTCTCCACGAGACATTTGCTGTGTCAAATGCGTACAATACAATAATGTCTTTGAGAATTCTTATCCTGATGAAATTAAGACACATGTGCAACATCTGGGTATCTTTATTGTAGACGTTTCGCCATCCAGTGGCTTTATCAATACAAATTCTAGGACATAACTTGGCAGTAGGACTATATACAGAAGATGAGGTAATCAGTCCCTCAACCTTGGAGTTGGTGCGAAGAACACCATAGTCGTGGAGATTTCTGAAGCAGAAGCAAGGAGCCTGTACATGAGGACATGTACATAACCTTCACGACTACGACAACTACTACTACTACTAACCCATCTCTTTGGGAAGGACCTACTTCCACTGGGGAATCCCGCCTACCAGTGACTATGCTCTCGTCTGCTACACCTGACGTTACTATATAAGCGCCAGGCTCCTTGCTTCTGCTTCAGA
Organism: Cherax quadricarinatus; assembly: GCF_038502225.1. Taxonomy (NCBI): domain Eukaryota; kingdom Metazoa; phylum Arthropoda; class Malacostraca; order Decapoda; family Parastacidae; genus Cherax; species Cherax quadricarinatus. Next base: position 547,591 of record NW_027195027.1, read on the forward strand.
ATCTCCACGACTACGGTGCTCTTCGCACCAACTCCAAGGTTGAGGGACTGATTACCTCATCTTCTGTATATAGTTCTACTGTCTTCAAGTTATGTCCTGGAATTTGTGAACAATAAAATGGTATAAAATACCGACAGGTTGTTAGGTAAGACACATATGCAACAGTTAGGTATCTTTATTTCGAAACGTTTCGCCTACACAGTAGGCTTCTTCAGTCGAGTACAGAAAAGTTGATAGAAGCAGAAGATACTTGAAGACGATGTAATCAGTCCAACTTCTGCTATATAAGGCTCCATCCTGTCACTTCAACTTCATATTGTTCCAGACTATGGAACAATACTCTTCTCCAGACTGAGGGACTGACCACCTCAAAACTTTAAGGGTGATGGACTGATTACATCGTCTTCAAGTATCTTCTGCTTCTATCAACTTTTCTGTACTTGACTGAAGAAGCCTACTGTGTAGGCGAAACGTTTCGATATAAAGATACCTAACTGTTGCATATGTGTCCTAGAATTTGTATTGATAAAGCCACTGGATGGCGAAACGTCTACAATAAAGATACCCAGATGTTGCACATGTGTCTTAATCTCATCTTGTCGGTATTATATACCATTCGTACACAACTCTTATCCTACCTAAATTGTCTCCTACAAATGTTAGAGACATGTGTAGTACCTGAGTATATTTAAAGAGGTCTTCAGATAGGTACCCATGTGTTGCACATAAACACAACTGAGGTATAATGTGATCCTTTATTAACAACGTTTCGCCCACACAGTGGATTTTATCAAGTCTCAAACAGATCTACCTGGGTGAATAGTGCAGAGAGTCAGGTGCAGAATGTTGGGTAGGTTGGATCTGAGACAGACCTGCACGGGACGGGCAAGAATGTTGGGTAGGTTGGATCTGAGACAGACCTGCACGGGACGGGCAAGAATGTTGGGTAGGTTGGATCTGAGACAGACCTGCACGGGACGGGCAAGAATGTTGGGTAGGTTGGATCTGAGACAGACCTGCACGGGACGGGCAAGAATGTTGGGTAGGTTGGATCTGAGACAGACCTGCACGGGACGGGCAAGAATGTTGGGTAGGTTGGATCTGAGACAGACCTGCACGGGACGGACAAGAATGATGGGTAGGTTGGATCTGAGACAGACCTGCACGGGACGTGCGAGAATGTTGGGTAGGTTGGATCTGAGACAGACCTGCACGGGACGGGCGAGAATGTTGGGTAGGTTGGATCTGAGACAGACCTGCACGGGACGGGCCAGAATGTTGGGTAGGTTGGATCTGAGACAGACCTGCACGGGACGGGCGAGAATGTTGGGTAGGTTGGATCTGAGACAGACCTGCACGGGACGGGCAAGAATGTTGGGTAGGTTGGATCTGAGACAGACCTGCACGGGACGGGCAAGAATGTTGGGTAGGTTGGATCTGAGACAGACCTGCACGGGACGGGCAAGAATGTTGGGTAGGTTGGATCTGAGACAGACCTGCACGGGACGGGCGAGAATGTTGGGTAGGTTGGATCTGAGACAGACCTGCACGGGACGGGCAAGAATGTTGGGTAGGTTGGATCTGAGACAGACCTGCACGGGACGGGCAAGAATGTTGGGTAGGTTGGATCTGAGACAGACCTGCACGGGACGGGCAAGAATGTTGGGTAGGTTGGATCTGAGACAGACCTGCACGGGACGGGCAAGAATGTTGGGTAGGTTGGATCTGAGACAGACCTGCACGGGACGGGCAAGAATGTTGGGTAGGTTGGATCTGAGACAGACCTGCACGGGACGGGCAAGAATGTTGGGTAGGTTGGATCTGAGACAGACCTGCACGGGACGGGCAAGAATGTTGGGTAGGTTGGATCTGAGACAGACCTGCACGGGACGGGCAAGAATGTTGGGTAGGTTGGATCTGAGACAGACCTGCACGGGACGGGCAAGAATGTTGGGTAGGTTGGATCTGAGACAGACCTGCACGGGACGGGCGAGAATGTTGGGTAGGTTGGATCTGAGACAGACCTCCAACCTACTCAACATTCTCCACCTGACTACATGTGATGAATGGTTTGAAAAACCGACAAGTTGAAGATTGAGACACTTATGCAGCATATGGGAATCTTTATTCAGGAAACGTTTCGCCACACAGTGGCTTCATCAGTCCAATACAAAGAGGAAGGCGTAAGGTGAGGAGGAGTATGAGGTAATCAGTCCCTCTGAATACATCGACTCCAGGCTGAGGGACTGATTACCTCATACTCCTCCTCACCTTACGCCTTCCTCTTTGTATTGGACTGATGAAGCCACTGTGTGGCGAAACGTTTCCTGAATAAAGATTCCCATATGCTGCATAAGTGTCTCAATCTCCACCTGACTACATAGACAATACCAACCCGGAGTCTACCTGGAGGGAATTCCGGGGATCAACGACCCCGCGGCCCGGTCCATGACCAGGCCTCCTGGTGCATCAGGGCCTGATCAACCAGGCTGTTACTGCTGGCCGCATTATACTGAATTTGTGTTTATTTTTCCATCGGTATTGTTTACCATTGTCTAATTAGTGTAACCAGGGTCCCCCAATAGTTAGGTCAAGTCATACGTTGACCCAGGAGCTGGAGCTTTTGGTCATAAAGTTGGTAGAATTACAGACAATATGTAAACTAAAAGGATACAAGTGCAACTAATGTGACGTTTTTATTGTGGCAACGTTTCGCTTGACATAGCTCCTGGAGAGCGAAACGTTGCCGCAATAAAATGTCACATTAGTTGCACTTGTATCCATGTGTCTCCCTCTCGTGACCCCTCAAGGAAGGTTCCTTGATGTTGGTGAGGGGCTCTTGATTTAGGGAATTGGATCTGTGCTCCAGAAAGTAAAAGACTGGGCAGGCGATGCAAAATGCCGCCAATAAAAAGTAGGGGCGCCATTGGTACACTAAGAGAAAACACCATAAGTGTCCGGGGCCCAAGACTGTTCAACAGCCTCCCATCAAGCATTAGGGGAATTGCCAATAAACCTCTGGCTGCCTTCAAGACCCCTGGCTGCCTTCAAGACCCCTGGCTGCCTTCAAGACCCCTGGCTGCCTTCAAGACCCCTGGCTGCCTTCAAGACCCCTGGCTGCCTTCAAGACCCCTGGCTGCCTTCAAGACCCCTGGCTGCCTTCAAGAGAGAGCTGGACAGATACCTAAAGTCAGTGCCGGATCAGCCGGGCTGTGGCTCGTACGTTGGACTGCGTGCGGCCAGCAGTAACAGCCTGGTTGACCAGGCCCTGATCCACTGGGAAGCCTGGTCATGGACCGGGCCGCGGGGGCGGTGATCCCCGGAATAACCTCCAGGTAACCTCCAGGTAACCTCCAGTTAACCTCCAGGTAACCTCCAGGTAACCTCCAGTTAACCTCCAGGTAACCTCCAGGTAACCTCCAGTTAACCTCCAGGTAACCTCCAGGTAACCTCCAGGTAACCTCCAGTTCCCTGAATTAAGCATGAATGCCTTCCACATCCCCCCCCCAGGTGCTGTATAATCCTCCGGGCTTAGCGCTTCCCCCTTGATTATAATAATCCCTCTCGTGATTTCTGTTTTAACTTCCCAGTTATTGTCCTTCTGATAACTGAAGATAACTATCTCGCTCTCGCTATTTCTTTAGAGTTAGAAATAGCACACACATGCATACAATTATAGTTAAAAATAGCACATGTCCAGAAGTAGCACATAGGCCAGTAGGCCCATGCTAGGCAGATCCCTCTTAAAGCCAAGCCAATGTACAGAGATATTTCTCCAGCTCTCTCCCTTGTTGACATATTTCCCGACACATCTCTTATCGCTGGAGTTGTTGTGGGGAAGAGAGAGAGAAATAGTGCAAAGACCAGAAGTGGAAAAATAACTTAGTTGCAGAGATGAACTTAGTTGCAGAGATGAACTTAGTTGCAGAGATGAACTTAGTTGCGGAGATGAACTTAGTTGCAGAGATGAACTTAGTTGCGGAGATGAACTTAGTTGCAGAGATGAACTTAGTTGCAGAGATGAACTTAGTTGCAGAGATGAACGTAGTTGCAGAGATGAACTTAGTTGCAGAGATGAACTTAGTTGCAGAGATGAACTTAGTTGCAGAGATGAACTTAGTTGCAGAGATGAACTTAGTTGCGGAGATGAGCTTAGTTGCAGAGATGAACTTAGTTGCAGAGATGAACTTAGTTGCAGAGATGAACTTAGTTGCGGAGATGAACTTAGTTGCAGAGATGAACTTAGTTGCAGAGATGAACTTAGTTGCAGAGATGAACGTAGTTGCAGAGATGAACTTAGTTGCAGAGATGAACTTAGTTGCAGAGATGAACTTAGTTGCAGAGATGAACTTAGTTGCAGAGATGAACTTAGTTGCGGAGATGAGCTTAGTTGCAGAGATGAACTTAGTTGCAGAGATGAACTTAGTTGCAGAGATGAACTTAGTTGCAGAGATGAACTTAGTTGCAGAGATGAACTTAGTTGCAGAGATGAACTTAGCTGCAGAGATGAACTTAGTTGCAGAGATGAACTTAGTTGCAGAGATGAACTTAGCTGCAGAGATGAACTTAGTTGCAGAGATGAACTTAGTTGCAGAGATGAACCTAAGTTACACAGAAAATAAGATAGTTGCAGAGAGAAGGGAGAATAAGACTATTATAAGGGAGAGTAAGACTAGTATAAGGAAGAGTAAGACTAGTATAAGGGAAAGTAAGACAAGTATAAGGAAGATAAGGGAGAGTAAGACTAGTATAAGGAAGATAAGGGAGAGTAAGACTAGTATAAGGAAGATAAGGGAGAGTAAGACTAGTATAAGGGAAAGTAAGACTAGTATACGGAAGATAAGGGAAAGTAAGACTAGTATAAGGAAGATAAGGGAGAGTAAGACTTGTATAAGGAAGATAGGGGAGAGTAAAACTAGTATAAGGGAGAGTAAGACTAGTATAAGGGAAAGTAAGACTAGTATAAGGAAGATAAGAGAGAGTAAGACTAGTATAAGGAAGATAAGGGAGAGTAAGACTTGTATAAGGGAAAGTAAGACTAGTATAAGGAAGATAAGGGAGAGTAAGACTAGTATAAGGAAGATAAGGGAGAGTAAGACTAGTATAAGGAAGATAAGGGAGAGTAAGACTTGTATAAGGGAAAGTAAGACTAGTATAAGGAAGATAAGGGAGAGTAAGACTAGTATAAGGGAGAGTAAGACTAGTATAAGGGAAAGTAAGACTAGTATAAGGAAGATAAGGGAGAGTAAGACTAGTATAAGGGAGAGAAGGGAGAGTAAGACTAGTGTAAGGGAGAGTAAGACAAGTGTAAGGGAGAGTAAGACTAGTATAAGGAAGATATGGGAGAGTAAGACTTGTATAAGGGAGAGTAAGACTAGTATAAGGGAGAGTAAGACTAGTATAAGGAAGATAAGGGAGAGTAAGACTAGTATAAGGGAGAGAAGGGAGAGTAAGACTAGTGTAAGGGAGAGTAAGACTAGTATAAGGAAGATAAGGGAGAGTAAGACTAGTATAAGGGAGAGAAGGGAGAGTAAGACTAGTGTAAGGGAAAGTAAGACTAGTATAAGGAAGATAAGGGAGAGTAAGACTAGTATAAGGGAGAGAAGGGAGAGTAAGACTAGTGTAAGGGAGAGTAAGACTAGTATAAGGAAGATAAGGGAGAGTAAGACTAGTATAAGGGAGAGAAGGGAGAGTAAGACTAGTGTAAGGGAGAGTAAGACTAGTATAAGGAAGATAAGGGAGAATAAGACTAGTATAAGGGAGATAAGGGAGAGTAAGACTAGTATAAGGGAGAGAAGGGAGAGTAAGACTAGTATAAGGGAAAGTAAGACTAGTATAAGGAAGATAAGGGAGAGTAAGACTAGTGTAAGGGAGAGTAAGACTAGTATAAGGAAGATAAGGGAGAGTAAGACTAGTATAAGGAAGATAAGGGAGAGTAAGACTAGTATAAGGGAGAGTAAGACTAGTATAAGGGAAAATAAGACTAGTATAAGGAAGATAAGGGAGAGTAAGACTAGTATAAGGGAGAGTAAGACTAGTATAAGGGAAAATAAGACTAGTATAAGGAAGATAAGGGAGAGTAAGACTAGTATAAGGGAGAGAAGGTAGAGTAAGACTAGTATAAGGGAAAATAAGACTAGTATAAGGAAGATAAGGGAGAGTAAGACTAGTATAAGGGAGAGAAGGTAGAGTAAGACTAGTGTAAGGGAGAGTAAGACTAGTATAAGGAAGATAAGGGAGAGTAAGACTAGTATAAGGAAGATAAGGGAGAGTAAGACTAGTATAAGGGAGAGAAGGGAGAGTAAGACTAGTGTAAGGGAAAGTAAGACTAGTATAAGGAAGATAAATGAGAGTAAGACTAGTATAAGGGAGAGAAGGGAGAGTAAGACTACTGTAAGGGAGAGTAAGACTAGTATAAGGAAGATAAGGGAGAGTAAGACTAGTATAAGGGAGATAAGGGAGAATAAGACTAGTGTAAGGGAGAGAAGGGAGAATAAGACTAGTGTAAGGGAGAGTAAGACTAGTATAAGGAAGATAAAGGAGAGTAAGACTAGTATAAGGGAGAGAAGGGAGAGTAAGACTAGTGTAAGGGAGAGTAAGACTAGTATAAGGAAGATAAGGGAGAGTAAGACTAGTATAAGGGAGAGAAGGGAGAGTAAGACTAGTGTAAGGGAGAGTAAGACTAGTATAAGGAAGATAAGGGAGAGTAAGACTAGTATAAGTGATAGAAGGGAGAGTAAGACTAGTGTAAGGGAGAGAAGGGAGAGTAAGACTAGTATAAGGGAGAGTAAGATGGTGGAGAATCAAGAATAGGTGGGGAGGAGGTAGGCAAAGGGAGCATAGGGAGAGAAATATAGGGAGGTACAAAGGGAGAGTCGGAAAAATAGAGAGAGGAGAGAATACGGCAGTAAATATGTAGGATAATATTCTCCCCCCACCCCTCCCCTTTTCTTCTCCCCCACCCCTCCCCTTTTCTTCTCCCCCACCCCTCCCCTCTTCTCCCCCACCCCCTCCCCTCTTCTCTCCCCCACCCCTCCCTCTTCTCCCCCACCCCCTCCCCTCTTCTCTCCCCCACCCTCCCCTCTTCTCCCCACCCCTCCCTTCTTCTCTCCCCACCCCTCCCTCTTCTCTCCCCACCCCTCCCCTCTTCTCCCCCACCCCTCCTTCTTCTCTCCCCACCCTCCCCTCCCCTCCCCTTCTCTCCCCACCCCTCCCCTCTTCTCTCCCCACCCCCTCTCCTCTTCTCTCCCCACCTCCCCTCCCCTTCTCCTCTCCCCACCCCTCCCCTCTTCTCTCCCCACCCTCCCCTCTTCTCCCCCACCCCTCCCCTTCTTCTCCCCACCCTCCCCTCCCCTCTCTCCCCACCCTCCCCTCTTCTCCCCCACCCCTCCCTTCTTCCCCTCCCCCACCCCTCCCCTCTTCTCTCCCCACCCCCTCCCCTCCCCTTCTCTCCCCCACCCTCCCCTCTTCTCCCCCACCCTCCCCTCTTCTCTCCCCACCCCTCCCTCTTCTCTCCCCACCCCTCCCCTCTTCTCCCCTCCCCACCCCTCCCCTCTTCTCTCCCCACCCCTCCCCTCTTCTCTCCCCACCCCCTCCCTTCTTCTCCCCCCTACCCCCTCCCTTCTTCTTCTCCCCACCCCTCCCTTCCCCCTCCCTTCTTCTCTCCCCACCCCTCCCTTCTTCTCTCCCCACCCCTCCCCTTCTTCTCCCCCACCCCTCCTTCTTCTCTCCCCACCCCTCCCCTCCCTTCTTCTCTCCCCACCCCTCCCCTTCTTCTCTCCCCCACCCTCCCTTCTTCTCCCCCACCCCTCCTTCTTCTCTCCCCTCCCCTCCCTTCCTTCTTCTCCCCACCCCTCCCCATCTTCTCCCCCTCCCCACCCCTCCCTTCTTCTCCCCCCACCCCTCCCTTCTTCTTCTCCCCCACCCCTCCCTTCTTCTCCCCCACCCCCTCCCTTCTTCTCTCCCCACCCCTCCCTTCTTCTCCCTCCCCTCCTTCTTCTCCCCCACCCCTCCTTCTTCTCCCCAAACCCCTCCCTCCTTCTTCTCCCCCACCCCTCCCTTCTCTCCCCCACCCTCCCTTCTTCTCCCCCACCCCTCCCCTTCTTCTCTCCCCTCCCCTCCCTTCTTCTCTCCCCACCCCCCCCTCCCTTCTTCTCCCCCACCCCTCCCTTCTTCTCTCCCCACCCTCCTTCTTCTCCCCCACCCCTCCTTCTTCTCTCCCCACCCCTCCCTTCTTCTCCCCCACCCCTCCCTTCCCTTCTTCTCCCCCACCCTCCCTTCTTCTCTCCCCACTCCTCCCCCTTCTTCTACCCCTCCCCACCCCTCCCTTCCCCTTCTTCTCCCCACCCCTCCCTTCTTCTCCCCCCACCCCTCCTTCTTCTCTCCCCACCCTCCCTTCTTCTCCCCTCCCCTTCCCTTCTTCTCTCCCCACCCTCCCTTCTTCTCTCCCCACCCTCCTTCTTCTCCCCACCCCTCCCTTCTTCTCCCCACCCCTCCCTTCTTCTCCCCCCACCCCTCCCTTCCCCTTCTCCCCTTCTCCCCACCCTTCCCTTCTCCCCCACCCCTCCCTTCTTCTCCCCACCCCTCCCCTTCTTCTCCCTCCCCTCCCCTCCCTTCTTCCCCTCCCCACCCTCCTTCTTCCCCCTCCCCCCACCCCTCCCTTCTTCTCCCCACCCTCCCTTCTTCTCCCCCACCCTCCCTTCTTCTCCCCACCCTCCCTTCTTCTCCCCCACCCTCCTTCTTCTCCCCACCCTCCCCTCTTCTCCCCCACCCCTTCCACCCTTCTTCTCCCCCACCCCCTCCCTTCTTCTCCCCCACTCCCCTTCTCCCCCACCCTCCCTCCCCTCTTCTCCCCCACCCTCCCTTCTTCTCCCCCACCCCTCCCTTCTTCTCCCCCACCCTCCCTTCTTCTCCCCCTCCCCCACCCCCTCCCCTTCTTCTCACCCACCCCTCCCTTCTTCTCCCCCACCCTCCCTTCTCTCCCCACCCCTCCCCTCTTCTCCCCACCCCCCGTCTCCCTTCTTCTCCCCCACCCTCCCTTCTTCTCTCCCCACCCCTCCTTCTTCTCTCCCCACCCCACCCCTCCCCTCTTCTCCCCCACCCCTCCCTTCTTCTCCCCCACCCCTCCCCTCTTCTCCCCCACCCCTCCCTTATTCTCCCCCACCCCTCCCCTCTTCTCCCCCACCCCTCCCTTCTCTCCCCACCCCTCCCCTCTTCTCTCCCCACCCCTCCCTTCTTCTCTCCCCACCCCTCCCTTCTCTCCCCACCCCTCCCCTCTTCTCTCCCCACCCCTCCCTTCTTCTCCCCCACCCCTCCCCTCTTCTCCCCCACCCCTCCCCTCTTCTCTCCCCACCCCTCCCCTCTTCTCCCCCACCCCTCCCCTCTTCTCTCCCCACCCCTCCCTTATCTCCCCACCCACCCCTCCCTCTTCTCCCCCACCCCTCCCTTCTCTCCCCACCCCTCCCCTCTTCTCTCTGCCAGGCACCACCAGTAGTGTTTACACTCCCAGACACCACCAGTAGTGTTTACACTGTGTCTGCCAGGCACCACCAGTAGTGTTTACACTGTGTCTGCCAGGCACCACCAGTAGTGTTTACACTGTCTTCCAGGCACCACCAGTAGTGTTTACACTGCCAGGCACCACCAGTAGTGTTTACACTGTGTCTGCCAGGCACCACCAGTAGTGTTTACACTGTGTCTGCCAGGCACCACCAGTAGTGTTTACACTGTGTCTGCCAGGCACCTCCAGTAGTGTTTACACTGTGTCTGCCAGGCACCACCAGTAGTGTTTACACTGTATCTGCCAGGCACCACCAGTAGTGTTTACACTGTCTGCCAGGCACCAACAATAGTGTTTACACTGTATCTGCCAGGCACCACCAGTAGTGTTTACACTGTCTGCCAGGCACCACCAGTAGTGTTTACACTGTGTCTGCCAGGCACCACCAGTAGTGTTTACACTGTATCTGCCAGGCACCACCAGTAGTGTTTACACTGTCTGCCAGGCACCACCAGTAGTGTTTACACTGTATCTGCCAGGCACCACCAGTAGTGTTTACACTGTCTGCCAGGCACCACCAGTAGTGTTTACACTGTGTCTGCCAGGCACCACCAGTAGTGTTTACACTGTCTGCCAGGCACCAGTAGTGTTTACACTGTATCTGCCAGGCACCACCAGTAGTGTTTACACTGTCTGCCAGGCACCATCAGTAGTGTTTACACTGTCTGCCAGGCACCACCAGTAGTGTTTACACTGTCTGCCAGGCATCACCAGTAGTGTTTACACTGTCTGCCAGGCACCACCAGTAGTGTTTACACTGTATCTGCCAGGCACCACCAGTAGTGTTTACACTGCCAGGCACCACCAGTAGTGTTTACACTGTGTCTGCCAAGCACCACCAGTAGTGTTTACACTGTCTTCCAGGCACCACCAGTAGTGTTTACACTGTCTGCCAGGCACCACCAGTAGTGTTTACACTGTATCTGCCAGGCACCACCAGTAGTGTTTACACTGGGTCTGCCTGGCACCACCAGTAGTGTTTACACTGTCTGCCAGGCACCACCAGTAGTGTTTACACTGTCTGCCAGGCACCACCAGTAGTGTTTACACTGTCTGCCAGGCACCACCAGTAGTGTTTACACTGTATCTGCCAGGCACCACCAGTAGTGTTTACACTGGGTCTGCCTGGCACCACCAGTAGTGTTTACACTGTCTGCCAGGCACCACCAGTAGTGTTTACACTGTCTGCCAGGCACCACCAGTAGTGTTTACACTGTATCTGCCAGGCACCACCAGTAGTGTTTACACTGTATCTGCCAGGCACCACCAGTAGTGTTTACACTGTATCTGCCAGGCACCACCAGTAGTGTTTACACTGTGTCTGCCAGGCACCACCAGTAGTGTTTACACTGTATCTGCCAGGCACCACCAGTAGTGTTTACACTGTCTGCCAGGCACCACCAGTAGTGTTTACACTGTTTCTGCCAGGCACCACCAGTAGTGTTTACACTGTCTGCCAGGCACCACCAGTAGTGTTTACACGGTGTCTGCCAGGCACCACCAGTAGTGTTTACACTTCCAGGCACCACCAGTAGTGTTTACACTTCCAGGCACCACCAGTAGTGTTTACACTGTGTCTGCCAGGCACCACCCGTAGTGTTTACACTGTATCTTCCAGGCACCACCAGTAGTGTTAACACTGTCTGCCAGGCACCACCAGTAGTGTTTACACTGTCTGCCAGGCACCACCAGTAGTGTTTACACTGTGTCTGCCAGGCACCACCAGTAGTGTTTACACTGCCAGACACCACCAGCAGTGTTTACACTGTGTCTGCCAGGCACCACCAGTAGTGTTTACACTGTGTCTGCCAGGCACCACCAGTAGTGTTTACACTGTCTGCCAGGCACCACCAGTAGTGTTTACACTGTCTGCCAGGCACCACCAGTAGTGTTTACACTGTGTCTGCCAGGCACCACCAGTAGTGTTTACACTGTCTGCCAGGCACCACCAGTAGTGTTTACACTGTATCTGCCAGGCACCACCTGTAGTGTTTACACTGTGTCTGCCAGGCACCACCAGTAGTGTTTACACTGTGTCTGCCAGGCACCACCAGTAGTGTTTACACTGTGTCTGCCAGGCACCACCAGTAGTGTTTACACTGTCTGCCAGGCACCACCAGTAGTGTTTACAATGTGTCTGCCAGGCACCACCAGTAGTGTTTACACTGTCTGCCAGGCACCACCAGTAGTGTTTACACTGTATCTGCCAGGCACCACCTGTAGTGTTTACACTGTGTCTGCCAGGCACCACCAGTAGTGTTTACACTGTCTGCCAGGCACCACCAGTAGTGTTTACACTGTATCTCCCAGGCACCACCAGTAGTGTTTACACTGTGTCTGCCAGGCACCACCAGTAGTGTTTACACTGGGTCTGCCAGGCACCACCAGTAGTGTTTACACTGGGTCTGCCAGGCACCACCAGTAGTGTTTACACTGTATCTGCCAGGCACCACCAGTAGTATTTACACTGTATCTGCCAGGCACCACCAGTAGTGTTTACACTGTATCTGCCAGGCACCACCAGTAGTGTTTACATTGTATCTGCCTGGCACCACCAGTAGTGTTTACACTGTATCTGCCAGGCACCACCAGTAGTGTTTACACTGCCAGGCACCACCAGTAGTGTTTACACTGTATCTGCCAGGCACCACCAGTAGTGTTTACACTGTGTCTGCCAGGCACCACCATTAGTGTTTACACTGTATCTGCCAGGCACCACCAGTAGTGTTTACACTGTCTGCCAGGCACCACCAGTAGTGTTTACACTGTATCTGCCAGGCACCACCAGTAGTGTTTACACTGTCTGCCAGGCACCACCAGTAGTGTTTACACTGTACCTGCCAGGCACCACCAGTAGTGTTTACACTGTGTCTGCCAGGCACCACCATTAGTGTTTACACTGTGTCTGCCAGGCACCACCAGTATTGTTTACACTGTCTGCCAGGCACCACCAGTAGTGTTTACACTGTGTCTGCCAGGCACCACCAGTAGTGTTTACACTATCTGCCAGGCACCACCAGTAGTTTTTACACTGTGTCTGCCAGGCACCACCAGTAGTGTTTACACTGGGTCTGCCAGGCACCACCAGTAGTGTTTACACTGTATCTGCCAGGCACCACCAGTAGTGTTTACACTGTATCTGCCAGGCACCACCAGTAGTGTTTGCACTGTATCTGCCAGGCACCACCAGTTGTGTTTACACTGTGTCTGCCAGGCACCACCATTAGTGTTTACTCTGTCTGCCAGGCACCACCAGTAGTGTTTACACTGTGTCTGCCAGGCACCACCAGTAGTGTTTACACTGTGTCTGCCAGGCACCACCAGTAGTGTTTACACTGTGTCTGCCAGGCACCACCAGTAGTGTTTACACTGTGTCTGCCAGGCACCACCAGTAGTGTTTACACTGTCTGCCAGGCACCACCAGTAGTGTTTACACTGTGTCTGCCAGGCACCACCAGTAGTGTTTACACTGTGTCTGCCAGGCACCACCAGTAGTGTTTACACTGTGTCTGCCAGGCACCACCAGTAGTGTTTACACTGTATCTGCCAGGCACCACCAGTAGTGTTTACACTGTATCTGCCAGGCACCACTAGTGTTTACACTGTGTCTGCCAGGCACCACCAGTAGTGTTTACACTATCTGCCAGGCACCACCAGTAGTGTTTACACTGTGTCTGCCAGGCACCACCAGTAGTGTTTACACTGGGTCTGCCAGGCACCACCAGTAGTGTTTACACTGTATCTGCCAGGCACCACCAGTAGTGTTTACACTGTATCTGCCAGGCACCACCAGTAGTGTTTACACTGTATCTGCCAGGCACCACCAGTAGTGTTTACACTGTGTCTGCCAGGCACCACCAGTAGTGTTTACACTGTGTCTGCCAGGCACCACCAGTAGTGTTTACACTGTCTGCCAGGCACCACCAGTAGTGTTTACACTGTGTCTGCCAGGTACCACCAGTAGTGTTTACACTGTCTGCCAGGCACCACCAGTAGTGTTTACACTGTGTCTGCCAGGCACCACCAGTAGTGTTTACACTGTCTGCCAGGCACCACCAGTAGTGTTTACACTGTCTGCCAGGCACCACCAGTAGTGTTTACACTATCTGCCAGGCACCACCAGTAGTGTTTACACTGTGTCTGCCAGGCACCACCAGTAGTGTTTACACTGGGTCTGCCAGGCACCACCAGTAGTGTTTACACTGTATCTGCCAGGCACCACCAGTAGTGTTTACACTGTATCTGCCAGGCACCACCAGTAGTGTTTACACTGTATCTGCCAGGCACCACCAGTAGTGTTTACACTGTCTGCCAGGCACCACCAGTAGTGTTTACACTGCCAGGCACCACCAGTAGTGTTTACACTGTTTGCCAGGCACCACCAGTAGTGTTTACACTGTGTCTGCCAGGAACCACCAGTAGTGTTTACACTGTATCTGCCAGGCACCACCCGTAGTGTTTACACTGTATCTTCCAGGCACCACCAGTAGTGTTAACACTGTCTGCCAGGCACCACCAGTAGTGTTTACACTGTCTGCCAGGCACCACCAGTAGTGTTTACACTGTGTCTGCCAGGCACCACCAGTAGTGTTTACACTCCCAGACACCACCAGTAGTGTTTACACTGTGTCTGCCAGGCACCACCAGTAGTGTTTACACTGTGTCTGCCAGGCACCACCAGTAGTGTTTACACTGTCTGCCAGGCACCACCAGTAGTGTTTACACTGCCAGGCACCACCAGTAGTGTTTACACTGTGTCTGCCAGGCACCACCAGTAGTGTTTACACTGTGTCTGCCAGGCACCACCAGTAGTGTTTACACTGTGTCTGCCAGGCACCTCCAGTAGTGTTTACACTGTGTCTGCCAGGCACCACCAGTAGTGTTTACACTGTATCTGCCAGGCACCACCAGTAGTGTTTACACTGTCTGCCAGGCACCAACAATAGTGTTTACACTGTATCTGCCAGGCACCACCAGTAGTGTTTACACTGTCTGCCAGGCACCACCAGTAGTGTTTACACTGTGTCTGCCAGGCACCACCAGTAGTGTTTACACTGTATCTGGCAGGCACCACCAGTAGTGTTTACACTGTCTGCCAGGCACCACCAGTAGTGTTTACACTGTATCTGCCAGGCACCACCAGTAGTGTTTACACTTTCTGCCAGGCACCACCAGTAGTGTTTACACTGTGTCTGCCAGGCACCACCAGTAGTGTTTACACTGCCAGGCACCAGTAGTGTTTACACTGTGTCTGCCAGGCACCACCAGTAGTGTTTACACTGTCTGCCAGGCACCATCAGTAGTGTTTACACTGTCTGCCAGGCACCACCAGTAGTGTTTACACTGTCTGCCAGGCACCACCAGTAGTGTTTACACTGTATCTGCCAGGCACCACCAGTAGTGTTTACACTGCCAGGCACCACCAGTAGTGTTTACACTGTGTCTGCCAGGCACCACCAGTAGTGTTTACACGGTGTCTGCCAGGCACCACCAGTAGTGTTTACACTGTCTGCCAGGCACCACCAGTAGTGTTTACACTGGGTCTGCCAGGCACCACCAGTAGTGTTTACACTGGGTCTGCCAGGCACCACCAGTAGTGTTTACACTGTCTGCCAGGCACCACCAGTAGTGTTTACACTGTCTGCCAGGCACCACCAGTAGTGTTTACACTGTCTGCCAGGCACCACCAGTAGTGTTTACACTGTATCTGCCAGGCACCACCAGTAGTGTTTACACTGGGTCTGCCAGGCACCACCAGTAGTGTTTACACTGTCTGCCAGGCACCACCAGTAGTGTTTACACTGTCTGCCAGGCACCACCAGTAGTGTTTACACTGTATCTGCCAGGCACCACCAGTAGTGTTTACACTGTATCTGCCAGGCACCACCAGTAGTGTTTACACTGTGTCTGCCAGGCACCACCAGTAGTGTTTACACTGTGTCTGCCAGGCACCACCAGTAGTGTTTACACTGTATCTGCCAGGCACCACCAGTAGTGTTTACACTGTCTGCCAGGCACCACCAGTAGTGTTTACACTGTGTCTGCCAGGCACCACCAGTAGTGTTTACACTGTCTGCCAGGCACCACCAGTAGTGTTTACACTTCCAGGCACCACCAGTAGTGTTTACACTTCCAGGCACCACCAGTAGTGTTTACACTTCCAGGCACCACCAGTAGTGTTTACACTGTGTCTGCCAGGCACCACCTGTAGTGTTTACACTGTGTCTGCCAGGCACCACCAGTAGTGTTTACACTGTCTGCCAGGCACCACCAGTAGTGTTTACACTGTCTGCCAGGCACCACCAGTAGTGTTTACACTGTCTGCCAGGCACCACCAGTAGTGTTTACACTGTCTGCCAGGCACCACCAGTAGTGTTTACACTGTATCTGCCAGGCACCACTAGTAGTGTTTACACTGCATCTGCCAGGCACCACCAGTAGTGTTTACACTGTATCTGCCAGGCACCACCAGTAGTGTTTACACTGTGTCTGCCAGGCACCACCAGTAGTGTTTACACTGTCTGCCAGGCACCACCAGTAGTGTTTACACTGTGTCTGCCAGGCACCACCAGTAGTGTTTACACTGTGTCTGCCAGGCACCACCAGTAGTGTTTACACTGTATCTGCCAGGCACCACCAGTAGTGTTTACACTGGGTCTGCCAGGCAGCTTGATATCGCTGGCAGCAATTACTCTTCAAAGAGCTGGTTCGTCAGAGCGATGATTGGGGGGCCGCTGTCCATGGTAGCCTTTGACCAAGGCTCTTAATCAAAGGTGTTGGAGCTCCAAAGGCTCACAATGGCCTCCCAGCTTGCCTCCCAACACCTCTATTATCCACACTGACTAGCCACTATATAAGATCCTATTCCGTTCTCTGGGAATGCCATCATCAGTGTGTGTATATATATATATATATATATATATATATATATATATATATATATATATATATATATATATATATATATATATATATATATATATATATATAAGTCCTTTCTAAAATGTTCTCTTATACTTTTAAAGATATATTTTTTTCATTTAAGTTAATGTAAAAATTATTAATTTTTTACCTAAAGAACCTTAGAAAACGTACCTAACCTTATTATAACAAGCGGAATTTAATTTAACCTAATCCAACTAAATATATTTTAGATAAGTTTACAATAATTTAATAAACGAACGCAATGAAATATATTTTTTTCGTTAGGTTCAGAATGATTTTTGCAAAATTATTGCATTCACGAATTTTCACTTGCCTTACTGGGCAAGAAGAGCGTTTCTATTTAAGTCAAGATGGCAAGTTTAACTGTACAACGCAGGCACACGCACGCTAGTCAGTGTACACCGAACCATCACATTACTCTCGGCAATAAATTTACCTTACTAAAGGTCAGCCCTCACATTATTGCCAGTAAGTGTTGGTGGTAGCAAGTTGCCATACCAGCCAGCCAGAAATAGATCTCAAATAACCTGTAAATTTTAAACGGTGTGGAAGATAGAGGTGGTGTTCTGTTAGTGTGTGTTGAGTGTCTCCTGACGCATGTGTTAGTCACATGATGACCCACACTGTGTATCTGATGCAGGTATTAGTTATATGATGACTACCACACAGTGTATCTAACAGTGGTATTAGTCACATGACCCACACTGTATCTGATGCAGGTATTAGTCACAGGATGACTCCCACGCAGTGTATCTGACACAGATATTAGCCACATGACCCACACTGTGTATCTGATGCAGGTATTAGTCACAGGATAACTCCCACGCAGTGTATCTGACACAGATATTAGCCACATGACCCACACTGTGTATCTGATGCAGGTATTAGTCACAGGATGACTCCCACGCAGTGTATCTGACACAGATATTAGCCACATGACCCACACTGTGTATCTGATGCAGGTATTAGTCACAGGATGACTCCCACGCAGTGTATCTGACACAGATATTAGCCACATGACCCACACTGTGTATCTGATGCAGGTATTAGTCACAGGATGACTCCCACGCAGTGTATCTGACAGATATTAGTCACATGACCCACACTGTGTATCTGATGCAGGTATTAGTCACAGGACGACTCCCACGCAGTGTATCTGACAGATATTAGTCACATGACCCACACTGTGTATCTGATGCAGGTATTAGTCACAGGATGACTCCCACGCAGTGTATCTGACGCAGATATTAGCCACATGACCCACACTGTGTATCTGATGCAGGTATTAGTCACAGGATGACTCCCACGCAGTGTAACTGACACAGATATTAGCCACATGACCCACACTGTGTATCTGATGCAGGTATTAGTCACAGGATGACTCCCACGCAGTGTATCTGACACAGATATTAGCCACATGACCCACACTGTGTATCTGATGCAGGTATTAGCCACAGGATGACTCCCACGCAGTGTATCTGACACATGACCCAAACTGTGTATCTGATGCAGGTATTAGTCACAGGATGACTCCCACGCAGTGTATCTGACACAGATATTAGCCACATGACCCACACATTGTCAGTCACGTGACAGATACAGTCTGATGGACTGCCACCCGCTGTATTCCAGTTACATCTCCAGCATCACGTAACAGTTACTAATGACAGCATTTCTCTGTTGTGAAGGTGGTCAAATGGGTGACTAATGAAGGCAGCTTAAACAGTACTGAAGGCAGCTTAAACAGTACTGAAGGCAGCTTAAACAGTACTGAAGGCAGCTTAAACAGTACTGAAGGCAGCTTAAACAGTACTGAAGGCAGCTTAAACAGTACTGAAGGCAGCTTAAACAGTACTGAAGGCAGCTTAAACAGTACTGAAGGCAGCTTAAACAGTGATAATCTGACATAGTTACGTGTACCTCGCTCGGTGGCTTCCAGTTCCTTATTTCAGACGTTGTTTTTATTTCCTCTGTTTTATATTGCTTCTATTGTATGTTGTAATTGGTTAATATTTACGGATAGATTACAACCTAGCCTGACCTGGCTTGACCTGGCTTGACCTGGCTTGACCTGGCATGACCTGGCTTGACCTGGATTGACCTGGCTTGACCTGGCTTGATCTGGCATGACCTGGCTTGACCTGGCATGACCTGGCTTGACCTGGATTGACCTGGCTTGACCTGGCTTGACCTGGCATGACCTGGCTTGACCTGGCATGACCTGGCTTGACCTGGCTTGACCTGCCCTGATCTGAATAGTAGAGAAGACATCCACTATTACTACTACTATTACTACTACTATTATTACTACTACTATTACTACTATTACTACTACCACTATTACTACCACTATTACTACCACTGTTACTATTACTACCACTATTACTACTATTACTACCACTATTACTATTACTACTATTACTACTACTATTACTACTACTACTATTACTGCTACTACTACTACTACTACTACTACTGCTAATAAGACTCACATTAGCTTGTAGCATCCTGGAGAAGGTGAGGTGGGCAGGCACATGGTGAGGGTGGGCAGCCAGGACACGTGAGAGGGCAGCTTGAGCTTCAGCATGTTCCCCAGCTTCCAGGTGGGCCTCTGCTGCCAAGGTATGCAAGGAGTGGGTGCCGTACCCATCAGGGGCGTGCTGGAGGGCGTGCCCCACTTCCTCTAGGGCATCGTGGGGCCGCCCAGCTAGGATGTGTGCCCGTGCCAGCCGCTGTCTGCAGGTGGTCACTGCCCAGCTGTGACTCCAGCCATCTCTGGCAGGTGCTGATGCTGCGCTCCGACACGCCTCTAACACCTGTAGCAGAAACACCTGTTGTACCATCAAGCACCAATAGAAACACCTGTTAGAGCCTTCCACTCTATGAAAAACACCTGTTGTACCTTTAAACACCAATAGAAACACCTGTTGTACCTTTAAACACCAATAGAAACACCTGTTAGAGCCTTCATCTATATGACAAACACCTGGTGTACATCAAACACCAGTAGAAACACCTGCTAGAGCCTTCAACTCTATGAAAAACACCTGTTATACCTTTAAACGCCAATAGAAACACCTGTTAGAGCCTTCAACTATATGAAAAACACCTGTTGTACCTTTAAACACCAATAGAAACACCTGTTAGAGCCTTCATCTATATGACAAACACCTGGTGTACATCAAACACCAATAGAAACACCTGTTAGAGACTACAATTCTACGATAAACACTTGTTGCCCTTTTAACTCCAGCATCCAACACGAGTAAAAACCACCTGTTACATCCTTTATTGCCCAGAAACATCTGTTACAGCCTTTAACATCTGCATAAACACCTGTAATAGCCTTTAATATCAGCACAAAACACTTGTTATAGCCTCCGTCATCATCACAAACCCCTGTTATAGCCTCCATCATCAGAAACACCTGTTACAGCCTCCATCATCAGAAACACCTGTTACAGCCTCCATCATCAGAAACACCTGTTACAGCCTCCATAATCAGAAACACCTGTTACAGCCTCCATAATCAGAAACACCTGTTACAGCTTCCATCTTCAGAAACACCTGTTGCAGCCTCCATAATCAGAAACACCTGTTACAGCTTCCATCTTCAGAAACACCTGTTACAGCCTCCATAATCAGAAACACCTGTTACAGCCTCCATAATCAGAAACACCTGTTACAGCCTCCATAATCAGAAACACCTGTTACAGCCTCCATCTTCAGAAACACCTGTTACAGCCTCCATAATCAGAAACACCTGTTACAGCCTCCATAATCAGAAACACCTGTTACAGCCTCCATAATCAGAAACACCTGTTACAGCCTCCATCTTCAGAAACACCTGTTACAGCCTCCATAATCAGAAACACCTGTTACAGCCTCCATAATCAGAAACGCCTGTTACAGCCTCCATAATCAGAAACGCCTGTTACAGCCTCCATAATCAGAAACACCTGTTGCAGCCTCCATCTTCAGAAACACCTGTTACAGCCTCCATCTTCAGAAACACCTGTTACAGCCTCCATAATCAGAAACACCTGTTACAGCCTCCATAATCAGAAACACCTGTTACAGCCTCCATAATCAGAAACACCTGTTACAGCCTCCATAATCAGAAACACCTGTTACAGCCTCCATCTTCAGAAACACCTGTTACAGCCTCCATAATCAGAAACACCTGTTACAGCCTCCATCTTCAGAAACACCTGTTACAGCCTCCAACACCTGCAATAGGTACGCTTGTTACAGTGTCCTGAAACCTTGTGACTGCTAATGTTACAGTAGTTTCAGCACCACAACACCTACCTCCACCACCTTAGCACCTACCTTCAGTACCTACCTTCAGGAACTCAGTACCTACCTTCACCTCGGTACCTACCTTCAGCACCCCAGTACTTACCTTCAGGACCTCGGTACCTACCTTCAGAACCTCGGTACCTACCTTCAGAACCTCGGTACCTACCTTCAGAACCTCGGTACCTACCTTCAGAACCTCGGTACCTACCTTCAGCATTTCAGTACCTACCTTCACAGCCTCAGCATCACGTCCCAGCTGCTGCAGTGCTGCCGCCAGCCCCAAGTGTGCTTGCGCAAGCCACGGTCTACTCCACAACGCGGCACGGTAGCACTCTGTTGCTTCCTGCGTCCTCCCTGTAGACGCCAGCAGTAGTCCCCTGTAGCAGAGACCTCCTTGAGGTGCTACAACAGCAGTAGTAGTCAGATTATAGCATCAGAGGTGTTCCGTGTTCTATAACAGTGTTTAGTGACTGTGTCAGTTGTGAATTTTAGCAGCTAGGGTATTGTGTGTGTGTGTGTGTGTGTGTGTTGGGAATTGTAGCAGCCAGGGTATTTGACTGTGGGTTAGATTAAATTGTTATAGCCAGGGTATTGTGACTTTCTGGGTTGTGAACTGTTGCAGCCAGGGTATTGTGACACTGTGGGTTGTGAATTGTTGCAGCCAGGGTATTGTGACACTGTGGGTTGTGAATTGTTGCAGCCAGGGTATTGTGACACTGTGGGTTGTGAATTGTTGCAGCCAGGGTATTGTGACACTGTGGGTTGTGAATTGTTGCAGCCAGGGTATTGTGGCACTGTGGGTTGTGAACTGTTGCAGCCAGGGCATTGTGACTTTGTGGATTGTGAATTGTAGCAGTCAGGGTATTGTGACTTCGTATTAGTTGTGTATTGTACCAGAGTATTGACTTCAACAAGTTGTGATGCTACACTGTTACAGTTCATCTGAACACTTGTTCACGTTGATGTACCAAGAACGCTTTACAAAATATCTTAAGGCACTTACAGATTAAAGTGTGTGTCTGCCATGGTTGGTGCGTGTCTGAGGGCGCCACGGTAAGCGGCCTCTGCTTCCTGGAGGCGACCCTGTTCGCTGTACACCACTCCCAGGTTGGACAAGGCTGTGAAAAGGGAAGGAAAAATACCCGTTAGATACGCGTTTTAAGCAGAATATTTACCTGTGCGAGTCTTCAAAACACGTCTATGATTGGCCAGTCATGTCCCAAACTTAGGAAAAGTATAGAGTGAGAAGAAATGGGTTTGAGAAGGACCTACCTAGCACAATCCACTAATTTGGAATAATTCTGCATTATGTATCCCTGTTCCCACAATCCACTAATTTGGAATAATTCTCCATTATGTATCCCTGGTCCCACAATCCACTAATTTGGAATAATTCTCCATTATGTATCCCTGGTCCCACAATCCACTAATTTGGAATAATTCTCCATTATGTATCCCTGTTCCCACAATCCACTAATTTGGAATAATTCTCCATTATGTATCCCTGTTCCCATAATCCACTAATTTGGAATAATTCTCCATAATATATGCCTGTTCCCACAATCCACTAATTTGGAATAATTCTCCATTATGTATCCCTGTTCCCACAATCCACTAATTTGGAATAATTCTCCATTAAGTATCCCTGGTCCCACAATCCACTAATTTGGAATAATTCTCCATTATGTATCCCTGGTCCCACAATCCACTAATTTGGAATAATTCTCCATTATGTATCCCTGTTCCCACAATCCACTAATTTGGAATAATTCTCCATTATGTATCCCTGTTCCCACAATCCACTAATTTGGAATAATTCTCCATTATGTATCCCTGTTCCCACAATCCACTAATTTGGAATAATTCTCCATTATGTATCCCTTTTCCCACAATCCACTAATTTGGAATAATTCTCCATTATATATCCCTGTTCCCACAATCCACTAATTTGGAATAATTCTCCATTATGTATCCCTTTTCCCACAATCCACTAATTTGGAATAATTCTCCATTATGTATCCCTTTTCCCACAATCCACTAATTTGGAATAATTCTCCATTATATATCCCTGTTCCCACAATCCACTAATTTGGAATAATTCTCCTTTATGTATCCCTTTTCCCACAATCCACTAATTTGGAATAATTCTCCATTATGTATCCCTGTTCTTACAATCCACTAATTTGGAATAATTCTGCATTATGTATCCCTGTTCCCACAATCCACTAATTTGGAATAATTCTCCATTATGTATCCCTTTTACCACAATCCACTAATTTGGAATAATTCTGCATTATGTATCCCTGTTCCCACAATCCACTAATTTGGAATAATTCTCCATTATGTATCCCTTTTACCACAATCCACTAATTTGGAATAATTCTCCATTATGTATCCCTGTTCCCACAATCCACTAATTTGGAATAATTCTCCATTATGTATCCCTGTTCTTACAATCCACTAATTTGGAATAATTCTCCATTATATATCCCTGTTCCCACAATCCACTAATTTGGAATAATTCTCCATTATGTATCCCTTTTCCCACAATCCACTAATTTGGAATAATTCTCCATTATGTATCCCTTTTCCCACAATCCACTAATTTGGAATAATTCTCCATTATATATCCCTGTTCCCACAATCCACTAATTTGGAATAATTCTCCTTTATGTATCCCTTTTCCCACAATCCACTAATTTGGAATAATTCTCCATTATGTATCCCTGTTCTTACAATCCACTAATTTGGAATAATTCTGCATTATGTATCCCTGTTCCCACAATCCACTAATTTGGAATAATTCTCCATTATGTATCCCTTTTACCACAATCCACTAATTTGGAATAATTCTGCATTATGTATCCCTGTTCCCACAATCCACTAATTTGGAATAATTCTCCATTATGTATCCCTTTTACCACAATCCACTAATTTGGAATAATTCTCCATTATGTATCCCTGTTCCCACAATCCACTAATTTGGAATAATTCTGCATTATGTATCCCTGTTCTTACAATCCACTAATTTGGAATAATTCTCCATTATGTATCCCTGTTCTCACAATCCACTAATTTGGAATAATTCTGCATTATGTATCCCTGTTCCCACAATCCACTAATTTGGAATAATTCTCCATTATGTATCCCTTTTCCCACAATCCACTAATTTGGAATAATTCTCCATTATGTATCCCTGTTCCCACAATCCACTAATTTGGAATAATACTGCATTATGTATCCCTGTTCTTACAATCCACTTGGGGTCCATTAATTAAGCAAGTCTTGTAGGCCACTTGGCGATTGCAAGTCGCCAAGCCTCAAGTTGAGGCGAGTTGAGATTGACTAAGAGGAGAAACGATCGATCATTGAACATTTCAATCTGGTCTCCCACTTAGACCTTCCAGTACGCACTTTCGCCCCTCATGGGGTCGATGTTTTTAATAATAATAATAATGATAAATTTAACAAGTGTGTAACACTTGGGTATCTTTAATGAGGAAACGTTTCGCCACACAGTGGCTTCATCAGTCCATACAAAGGAGAATGGTGAAGAACAGGAGGAGTTTTAGGTAATCAGTCCCTCAGCCTTGAGTCGATGTGGTCAGTCTGCACAGTAATAATAACTGTCCTCCTTCGTTAACCATTATAAAGTCAAATTACTACTACTACTACTGTTACTACTACTACTACTGTTATTACTACTGCTACTGTTACTACTACTGCTACTGTTAATACTACTACTACTATTAATACTACTACTGTTAATACTACTACTACTACTACTGTTAATACTACTACTACTACTACTGTTAATACTACTACTACTGTTAATACTACTAGAGCTACTGTTACTACTATTGCTACTACTACTGTTGCTGTTACTACTATACTATTACTACTACTATACTACTATACTACTACTACTACTGTTACTACTACTACTACTAGTTACTACTACTACTGTTACTACTACTACTACTACTGTTACTACTACTACTGTTACTACTACTACTGTTACTACTACTACTACTGTTATTACTACTGCTACTGTTACTACTACTACTACTGTTACTACTACTACTGTTACTACTACTACTGTTA
>NW_027195027.1:577500-585000 GCF_038502225.1 Cherax quadricarinatus
AATGCTGTACTAACCCTTCTCTCACCTGCTGCAGTAATGCTGCACTAACCCTTCTCTCACCTGCTGCAGTAATGCTGTACTAACCCTTCTCTCACCTGCTGCAGTAATGCTGTACTAACCCTTCTCTCACGTGCTGCAGTAATGCTGCACTAACCCTTCTCTCACCTGCTGCAGTAATGCTGCACTAACCCTTCTCTCACCTGCTGCAGTAATGCTGTACTAACCCTTCTCTCACCTGCTGCAGTAATTCTGTACTAACCCTTCTCTCACCTGCTGCAGTAATGCTGCACTAACCCTTCTCTCACCTGCTGCAGTAATGCTGTACTAACCCTTCTCTCACCTGCTGCAGTAATGCTGTACTAACCCTTCTCTCACCTGCTGCAGTAATGTTGCACTAACCCTTCTCTCACCTGCTGCTAACCCTTCTCTCACCTGCTGCAGTAATGCTGCACTAACCCTTCTCTCACCTGCTCAGTAATCTGCACTAACCCTTCTCTCACCTGCTGCAGTAATGCTGCACTAACCCTTCTCTCACCTGCTGCAGTAATGCTGCACTAACCCTTCTCTCACCTGCTGCAGTAATGCTGCACTAACCCTTCTCTCACCTGCTGCAGTAATGCTGCACTAACCCTTCTCTCACCTGCTGCAGTAATGCTGCACTAACCCTTCTCTCACCTGCTGCAGTAATGCTGCACTAACCCTTCTCTCACCTGCTGCAGTAATGCTGCACTAACCCTTCTCTCACCTGCTGCAGTAATGCTGCACTAACCCTTCTCTCACCTGCTGCAGTAATGCTGCACTAACCCTTCTCTCACCTGCTGCAGTAATGCTGCACTAACCCTTCTCTCACCTGCTGCAGTAATGCTGCACTAACCCTTCTCTCACCTGCTGCAGTAATGCTGCACTAACCCTTCTCTCACCTGCTGCAGTAATGCTGCACTAACCCTTCTCTCACCTGCTGCAGTAATGCTGCACTAACCCTTCTCTCACCTGCTGCAGTAATGCTGCACTAACCCTTCTCTCACCTGCTGCACTAACCCTTCTCTCACCTGCTGCAGTAATGCTGCACTAACCCTTCTCTCAACTGCTGCAGTAATGCTGCACTAACCCTTCTCTCACCTGCTGCATTAATGCTGCACTAAACCTTCTCTCACCTGCTGCAGTAAGTAATGCTGCACTAACCCTTCTCTCACCTGCTGCAGTAATGCTGCACTAACCCTTCTCTCACCTGCTGCAGTAATGCTGCACTAACCCTTCTCTCACCTGCTGCAGTAATGCACTAACCCTTCTCTCACCTGCTGCAGTAATGCTGCACTAACCCTTCTCTCAAGTGCTGCAGTAATGCTGCACTAACCCTTCTCTCACCTGCTGTAGTAATGCTGCACTAACCCTTCTCTTACCTGCTGCAGTAATGCTGCACTAACCCTTCTCTCACCTGCTGCAGTAATGCTGTACTAACCCTTCTCTCACCTGCTGCAGTAATGCTGCACTAACCCTTCTCTCACCTGCTGCAGTAATGCTGCACTAACCCTTCTCTCACCTGCTGCAGTAATGCTGCACTAACCCTTCTCTCACCTGCTGCAGTAATGCTGCACTAACCCTTCTCTCACCTGCTGCAGTAATGCTGCACTAACCCTTCTCTCACCTTCTGCAGTAATGCTGCACTAACCCTTCTCTCACCTGCTGCAGTAATGCTGCACTAACCCTTCTCTCACCTGCTGCAGTAATGCTGCACTAACCCTTCTCTCACCTGCTGCAGTAATGCTGCACTAACCCTTCTCTCACCTGCTGCAGTAATGCTGCACTAACCCTTCTCTCACCTGCTGCAGTAATGCTGCACTAACCCTTCTCTCACCTGCTGCAGTAATGCTGCACTAACCCTTCTCTCACCTGCTGCAGTAATGCTGCACTAACCCTTCTCTCACCTGCTGCAGTAATGCTGCACTAACCCTTCTCTCACCTGCTGCAGTAATGCTGCACTAACCCTTCTCTCACCTGCTGAAGTAATGCTGCACTAACCCTTCTCTCACCTGCAGTAATGCTGCACTAACCCTTCTCTCACCTGCTGCAGTAATGCTGCACTAACCCTTCTCTCACCTGCTGCAGTAATGCTGTACTAACCCTTCTCTCACCTGCTGCAGTAATGCTGTACTAACCCTTCTCTCAAGTGCTGCAGTAATGCTGCACTAACCCTTCTCTCACCTGCTGCAGTAATGCTGCAATAACCCTTCTCTCACCTGCTGCAGTAATGCTGCACTAACCCTTCTCTCACCTGCTGCAGTAATGCTGTACTAACCCTTCTCTCACCTGCTGCAGTAATGCTGCACTAACCCTTCTCTCACCTGCTGCAGTAATGCTGCACTAACCCTTCTCTCAAGTGCTGCAGTAATGCTGCACTAACCCTTCTCTCACCTGCTGTAGTAATGCAGTAATGCTGTACTAACCCTTCTCTCACCTGCTGCAGTAATGCTGCACTAACCCTTCTCTCACCTGCTGCAGTAATGCTGCAGTAATGCTGTACTAACCCTTCTCTCACCTGCTGCAGTAATGCTGTAATGCTGCTGTACTAACCCTTCTCTAACCTGCTGCAGTAATGCTGCACTAACCCTTCTCTCACCTGCTGCAGTAATGCTGCACTAACCCTTCTCTCACCTGCTGCAGTAATGCTGCACTAACCCTTCTCTCACCTTCTGCAGTAATGCTGCACTAACCCTTCTCTCACCTGCTGCAGTAATGCTGCACTAACCCTTCTCTCACCTGCTGCAGTAATGCTGCACTAACCCTTCTCTCACCTGCTGCAGTAATGTTGCACTAACCCTTCTCTCACCTGCTGCAGTAATGCTGCACTAACCCTTCTCTCACCTGCTACAGTAATGCTGCACTAACCCTTCTCTCACCTGCACTAACCCTTCTCTCACCTGCAGTAATGCTGTACTAACCCTTCTCTCACCTGCTGCAGTAATGCTGTACTAACCCTTCTCTCACCTGCTGCAGTAATGCTGTACTAACCCTTCTCTCACCTGCTGCAGTAATGCTGCACTAACCCTTCTCTCACCTGCTGCAGTAATGCTGCACTAACCCTTCTCTCACCTGCTGCAGTAATGCTGCACTAACCCTTCTCTCACCTGCTGCAGTAATGCTGTACTAACCCTTCTCTCACCTGCTGCAGTAATGCTGCACTAACCCTTCTCTCACCTGCTGCAGTAATGCTGCACTAACCCTTCTCTCACCTGCTGCAGTAATGCTGCACTAACCCTTCTCTCACCTGCTGCAGTAATGCTGCACTAACCCTTCTCTCACCTGCTGCAGTAATGCTGCACTAACCCTTCTCTCACCTGCTGCAGTAATGCTGCACTAACCCTTCTCTCACCTGCTGCAGTAATGCTGCACTAACCCTTCTCTCACCTGCTGCAGTAATGCTGCACTAACCCTTCTCTCACCTGCTGCAGTAATGCTGCACTAACCCTTCTCTCACCTGCTGCAGTAATGCTGCACTAACCCTTCTCTCACCTGCTGCAGTAATGCTGCACTAACCCTTCTCTCACCTGCTGCAGTAATGCTGCACTAACCCTTCTCTCACCTGCTGCAGTAATGCTGTACTAACCCTTCTCTCACCTGCTGCAGTAATGCTGTACTAACCCTTCTCTCACCTGCTGCAGTAATGCTGCACTAACCCTTCTCTCACCTGCTGCAGTAATGCTGCACTAACCCTTCTCTCACCTGCTGCAGTAATGCTGCACTAACCCTTCTCTCACCTGCTGCAGTAATGCTGCACTAACCCTTCTCTCACCTGCTGCAGTAATGCTGCACTAACCCTTCTCTCACCTGCTGCAGTAATGCTGCACTAACCCTTCTCTCACCTGCTGCAGTAATGCTGCACTAACCCTTCTCTCACCTGCTGCAGTAATGCTGCACTAACCCTTCTCTCACCTGCTGCAGTAATGCTGCACTAACCCTTCTCTCACCTGCTGCAGTAATGCTGCACTAACCCTTCTCTCACCTGCTGCAGTAATGCTGCACTAACCCTTCTCTCACCTGCTGCAGTAATGCTGCACTAACCCTTCTCTCACCTGCTGCAGTAATGCTGCACTAACCCTTCTCTCACAGTAATGCTGTACTAACCCTTCTCTCACCTGCTGCAGTAATGCTGCACTAACCCTTCTCTCACCTGCTGCAGTAATGCTGCACTAACCCTTCTCTCACCTGCTGTAGTAATGCTGCACTAACCCTTCTCTCACCTGCTGCAGTAATGCTGCACTAACCCTTCTCTCACCTGCTGCAGTAATGCTGCACTAACCCTTCTCTCACCTGCTGCAGTAATGCTGCACTAACCCTTCTCTCACCTGCTGCAGTAATGCTGCACTAACCCTTCTCTCACCTGCTGCAGTAATGCTGCACTAACCCTTCTCTCACCTGCTGCAGTAATGCTGTACTAACCCTTCTCTCACCTGCTGCAGTAATGCTGCACTAACCCTTCTCTCACCTGCTGCAGTAATGCTGCACTATACCTTCTCTCACCTTGCTGCAGTAATGCTGCACTAACCCTTCTCTCACCTGCTGCAGTAATGCTGCACTATCCCTTCTCTCACCTTCTGCAGTAATGCTGCACTAACCCTTCTCTCACCTGCTGCAGTAATGCTGCACTAACCCTTCTCTCACCTGCTGCATTAATGCTGCACTAATCCTTCTCTCACCTGCTGCAGTAATGCTGCACTAACCCTTCTCTCAAGTGCTGCAGTAATGCTGCACTAACCCTTCTCTCACCTGCTGCATGCTGCACTAATGCTGCACTAACCCTTCTCTCACCTGCTGCAGTAATGCTGCACTAACCCTTCTCTCACCTGCTGCAGTAATGCTGGACTAACCCTTCTCTCACCTGCTGCAGTAATGATCCCCTAACCCATCTCTAACCAGCTGCAGTAATGCTGCACTAAACCTGCTGCAGTAATGCTGTACTAACCCTTCTCTCACCTGCTGCAGTAATGCTGCACTAACCCTTCTCTCACCTGCTGCAGTAATGCTGTACTAACCCTTCTCTCACCTGCTGCAGTAATGCTGCACTAACCCTTCTCTCACCTGCTGCAGTAATGCTGCACTAACCCTTCTCTCACCTTCTGCAGTAATGCTGCACTAACCCTTCTCTCACCTGCTGCAGTAATGCTGCACTAACCCTTCTCTCACCTGCTGCAGTAATGCTGCACTAACCCTTCTCTCACCTTCTGCAGTAATGCTGCACTAACCCTTCTCTCACCTGCTGCAGTAATGCTGCACTAACCCTTCTCTCACCTGCTGCAGTAATGCTGCACTAACCCTTCTCTCACCTTCTGCAGTAATGCTGCACTAACCCTTCTCTCACCTGCTGCAGTAATGCTGCACTAACCCTTCTCTCACCTGCTGCAGTAATGCTGCACTAACCCTTCTCTCACCTGCTGCAGTAATGCTGCACTAACCCTTCTCTCAAGTGCTGCAGTAATGCTGCACTAACCCTTCTCTCACCTGCTGTAGTAATGCTGCACTAACCCTTCTCTCACCTGCTGCAGTAATGCTGCACTAACCCTTCTCTCACCTGCTGCAGTAATGCTGCACTAACCCTTCTCTCACCTGCTGCAGTAATGCTGCACTAACCCTTCTCTCACCTGCTGCAGTAATGCTGCACTAACCCTTCTCTCACCTGCTGCAGTAATGCTGCACTAACCCTTCTCTCACCTGCTGCAGTAATGCTGCACTAACCCTTCTCTCACCTGCTGCAGTAATGCTGCACTAACCCTTCTCTCACCTGCTGCAGTAATGCTGCACTAACCCTTCTCTCACCTGCTGCAGTAATGCTGCACTAACCCTTCTCTCACCTGCTGCAGTAATGCTGCACTAACCCTTCTCTCACCTGCTGCAGTAATGCTGCACTAACCCTTCTCTCACCTGCTGCAGTAATGCTGCACTAACCCTTCTCTCACCTGCTGCAGTAATGCTGCTGTACTAACCCTTCTCTCACCTGCTGCAGTAATGCTGCACTAACCCTTCTCTCACCTGCTGCAGTAATGCTGCACTAACCCTTCTCTCACCTGCTGCAGTAATGCTGCACTAACCCTTCTCTCACCTGCTGCAGTAATGCTGTACTAACCCTTCTCTAACCTGCTGCAGTAATGCTGCACTAACCCTTCTCTCACCTGCTGCAGTAATGCTGTACTAACCCTTCTCTCACCTGCTGCAGTAATGCTGCACTAACCCTTCTCTCACCTGCTGCAGTAATGCTGTACTAACCCTTCTCTCACCTGCTGCAGTAATGCTGTACTAACCCTTCTCTCACCTTCTGCAGTAATGCTGCACTAACCCTTCTCTCACCTGCTGCAGTAATGCTGCACTAACCCTTCTCTCACCTGCTGCAGTAATGCTGCACTAACCCTTCTCTCACCTGCTGCAGTAATGCTGCACTAACCTTTCTCTCACCTGCTGTAGTAATGCTGCACTAACCCTTCTCTCACCTGCTGCAGTAATGCTGCACTAACCCTTCTCTCACCTGCTGTAGTAATGCTGCACTAACCCTTCTCTCACCTGCTGCAGTAATGCTGCACTAACCCTTCTCTCATCTGCTGCAGTAATGCTGCACTAACCCTTCTCTCACCTGCTGCAGTAATGCTGCACTAACCCTTCTCTCACCTTCTGCAGTAATGCTGCACTAACCCTTCTCTCACCTGCTGCAGTAATGCTGCACTAACCCTTCTCTCACCTGCTGCAGTAATGCTGCACTAACCCTTCTCTCACCTGCTGCAGTAATGCTGCACTAACCCTTCTCTCACCTGCTGCAGTAATGCTGCACTAA
Source organism: Cherax quadricarinatus (assembly GCF_038502225.1). Taxonomy (NCBI): domain Eukaryota; kingdom Metazoa; phylum Arthropoda; class Malacostraca; order Decapoda; family Parastacidae; genus Cherax; species Cherax quadricarinatus. The sequence goes on from NW_027195027.1 coordinate 584,318, forward strand.
CCCTTCTCTCAAGTGCTGCAGTAATGCTGCTGCTGTAGTAATGCTGCACTAACCCTTCTCTCACCTGCTGCAGTAAGTACCCTTCTCTCACCTGCTGCAGTAATGCACTAACCCTTCTCTCACCTGCTGCAGTAATGCTGCACTAACCCTTCTCTCCCTTCTCTGCACTAACTCTGCTGCAGTAATGCTGCACTACCCTTCTCTCACCTGCTGTAGTAATTCTAACCCTTTTCTTACCTGCTGCAGTAATGCTGCACTACCCTTCTCTCACCTGCTGCAGTAATGCTGTACTAACCCTTCTCTCACCTGCTGCAGTAATGCTGCACTAACCCTTCTCTCACCTGCTGCAGTAATGCTGCACTAACCCTTCTCTCACCTGCTGCAGTCATGCTGCACGAACCCTTCTCTCACCTGCTCACCTGCTGCAGTAATGCTGCACTAACCCTTCTCTCACCTGCTGCAGTAATGCTGCACTAACCCTTCTCTCACCTGCTGCAGTAATGCTGCACTAACCCTTCTCTCACCTGCTGCAGTAATGCTGTACTAACCCTTCTCTCAAGTGCTGCAGTAATGCTGCACTAACCCTTCTCTCACCTGCTGTAGTAATGCTGCACTAACCCTTCTCTCACCTGCTGCAGTAATGCTGCACTAACCCTTCTCTCACCTGCTGCAGTAATGCTGCA